>NW_026946395.1:289556-450741 GCF_033847375.1 Trichoderma aggressivum f. europaeum
ACGCCCCCCCCCCCCCCCCCCCCCCCCCCCCCCCCCCCCCCCCCCCCCCCCCCCCCCCCCCCCCCCCCCCCCCCCCCACCACACAAGTGAAAAAAGGTTTCAAAACTCCGCCGTCAAAGTTGTAAGCCGTCGCTCGTATCCCGAAACAGCCGTCCAGCCACAGCCCGTCAAGATCGACTGCCACGCCCCCCTCTGCCACGTATACGAAGTGTGAATAATACGTACGTCAAGGGCATGAGGATCAACTAAGTTGTACGAGAGGGGGAGAAACAAAAAACAAAAAAAGAGTCGTACCAACAGGTTCAATGCAGCTTTTATGCATCAGCCATTGGTCCATAGCCCCATCGGACGTCCTCCGGAAATCTCGTGTCGTGAAATGTCAAGAGAACATCAACGTCTCGTTACCTCCCCACAAATGTCCGGGTCGACGAGTCCTCGAGCTCGAACAACGACTGATGCATCAGCGGACTTTGCTTTGGTGAAGCGCTAACGCCGGACAGCTCGCTCTCCCTGCCCGTCACGCCATCGGAGCTGGCAACGGAGACAAAGTGTCGGTTGCCTGGCGTCGACGGCGTTGCGGGGAGCTCTGAGATGGGCGACTCGAGGCCCGGAGATGGCTGGGCAGCAGCATGAGCATGGAGTGCCCGTGAGTGTGATTGTAATTGCGCCATCTGGCCGGTGCCGGATCCTGACAGCTCGTGCGTGTTTGCCGCCGTCTTGTCTTGATACATCTCGGTCAGCGAGTCGTCGCCATGCTCGTCCTTTCGGCCGGTGCCGCTGGCCGTGATGGTTATGCTTGGGGCCTTGTTCTTCTTGCGCTGCCTCAGAGCGAAAAAGGCGGCAAGGACGAGGATGCAGACTCCCGCCACTGCTCCCACGGCGATGCCCGCGATGGCGCCTTTGCTGAGCCCCGTATGCGTATGCGTTGGAGGTGACACGGCAGCAGGCCGAGTGCTAGTGGCACTCGCAGTCGTGCTCGCCACTGTGTGCAGCGTTGTCGAGGGAGTTCTGCCCGTTGTTGATGTTGATGTTGATGTTGATGATGATGATGATGTTGATGATGATGATGATGTTGATGATGATGATGAGGATGAGGATGAGGATGTTGTTGTTGTTGTTGTTGTTGACGATGAAGAGCCCGCAGACAGAAAAGGGGCTGCTTGTGCCCTGTTTGCGCTCAAACTCGCAGCTCCGAGTCTGTTCCTCGGACAGCCGGTTGTCATGCATGCGTCCTGGGAGCAGCATCCCAGAAACGGTGGCGAAGAATCGCGACAGACGTACCACTGGTACCCGGTCTCCAGGCAATTCTGTCCCCGGATCTGATCGAAGGCATCGGGATTGAACGAGAGAGGCTGGAGACTGTTGTCAGGACAGTCGCCTGAGTCCGTGATGCATGGGTTGATGGTGCAGCATCCCACGAAGCGACTCGGCGTGTCTTCACAGGCGTAGAAGCTACCTCCCCTGGGACACGAGAAGTCCAGATCGCTGACTGAGCTCCCCATGATGCTTGTTGACTTGGGCTTGCTTCTTGGTTTGTCGATGTTGCTGCTTCGCCTGGACTCAACCTCCTCAATATGAGCAGCGGACTGGGGGTGGTGTCTGTGCAGAAGTATTGCCTATGAGTGAAAAAGGCGGTAATCAAACCCAAGCAAACACGTTCCCCCCCTTTCTCTAATACTCTGGCAAGGCGAATCTCTTTGCAGAAGCACAGACGGGAGAGCCTTGCAGTACAGATCCGTGTTTGTCACGACGGGACGGATGAGATACCGCAAAAAAAAAAAAAACTTCTCCTCAAGGAAGAGGGGGCACTTGCTGCTCTTCTCCAATTCCTTCTCATGCACCATCCCGAACAGCCATCAGCTGGCTTAAAGGGGGGGCCAGCTTTTATCCTTATTTCGGAATACCCCCGTCTGCGGCTGCTCTCTCTATTTCCCGAGATCAGAAATCAGGCTTTGTGCGTGTCTCCCCATGCAGAGACAACACAGCGGCATGTTGGCTTGAGTTGGCGTTTTCGAGTCTTGTCCAAACCATCCCCCTGTTGTCCTACCCATCGCAGGGACTTTCCAGAGGTCATGGCTCGTTTATGCGTTTCATCGGCCAAGATCATGGCTTGTGTCCTTGAGATTGACAAAAATAGGCGGTGATCAGGACGCCCAGGTCACTCGGAACAGCCTGAGGATACGAGAGGCTCGGGAAGGATTTAGTGCCAACTGCATGTGGTTGTTGGTTGCTAGTTTCTTGGTCACAGCAAACGAGGTGTCTGCATGTTGGTCGTGGGTTGGGGAGGACATTTTCTGGCTCCCCGCACTTGGGTAAATGTTTCAATTGCTTGGCAGCCCAAAGTTCCTGGATGACCATGATGGAAAGGGAAACGAGGCTGCCAGGTGGGTGATACAAGTGACGGTCAGTCCAGTGTAGTGTGTGGAGGAGAAGAAGCAGAAGCTGAGGAGAGATGCGGTCATATACACGCTGGGCTTATCTGTTTACCATCAGAGGTGATACCCCTGCTCGACAACCCCATGAAAACACGCTACCAGGGGTCGTCACGATGAAATGATGATGGCACCAACGGCATTTGGTGAAAAGCTTTTGGAAGCATGTCACTGGCACTGGCGAGATGGGGGATTCTGAGTGGATCGATTCCAAGTACTATCATCTCATGCCCTCGAGACATGTTTGTGCGATATGCTCCATCTGGTGCCTAAGTAAACCTTCTAGACTGAATTATCATCGTCACTGGCAATATCTAGCCATGAAACGAACCCCATAACCAGATACATACACTCTGTAAATGCTTGGAGCATCCCCAAATCAACTCTGTGATACTGGCCGACCTCCGTATACATCCTCCACAAGGCCGAGACAAGGCATCTCACTCCTCTAGACGCTCTTGGATATCTCGAAGCGTCGACGCGACTACCGACATGAACTTACGTAGTTCACTTCGCATGTCTTCCAGAGCCTGCTTATTCTGTTCAACAGCTTCGCGCACTTCCTGAAGCTTGCTATCCTGGTTGCACTGTAACTTGTCCATAGCTTGCTGGATGATTCCGGCTTGCTCATTGACCTTTTCCAATATTTCATGGCCATCAAATTTGGCGCGTTTTGGGGAACTTTCGGGCGCGGAGCATAGTCTCTTCTTGCTCTGTAGAGACAAGATACCAACAACATTGTCAATGTTCCATGTCTCTGGTGCCACAGGCTCCGTATTCGCTGGTGTCTCTGGGAGAAAATGTGTTTCCGCAGCTGTGGTATTCTCGTTCTGGATGATTGAGGCTGATGTCTCATCGCCATTCTCCTGTGCAGGTGTGGTATCTTGCTGTGGGCTATGAATTGTGACTGGCATAACGACATTCTTATTTTGAGGAGGCATATTGCCTTGTTGCTGGCTAGTTGAGACCCCGACTTCATCATTCTTTTCTGTTGTATCCCCAATGTTTCTTGGTACGGCCTTGACGATGGGGTTTTCCTTCTGAGCAGGCGTTGCTTTTTTTTTCTGGCCAGGTACAACTGATTCACCGCTGTCCTTCTGATCGCGCGAAGCCTTCGGTTGCTTATTTGAGATCCCTTTGTTCTGCGCCAGGTCGTAAAAGGTGATCGGCTGGCTAGTTTTAATGGACTCAGTGATGACTCCTTGGCTGCGTGCTGTTAATTCTGGATAGTAGCTTCGATACTCGTCTGTAAAGTCCACGATCTTTGGTGCTGGTATATCTTTCTGTTACAGCCGTGACGTAGTCCATAGGCAACCTATTTTTATATAATGATGAGAGAAACAAGTAGTCAGCCCAGCGGATGTTTTTAGTCGGAATTATGCCCTGGTAATTGCGGGCGCTCGTATACAGAATGTGTGAGGTCGCCGAAGGCTTTGACAAGTAGTCCACCTCGCCTCGCGTGTCCATAAATCCCAGAAATCTTTTGCGTTGGTCCCAAGTCATACGTGTCGCTTGTTTCCAGTATGTTCGAACACATCTGACCGCAGCGGTGTACCTGGGATCTGATTCTTGAATCTCCAAATCTCCAATCTCCAGTTCAGGAGGCATCGACATAAACCTGGAAACCATCTTTCTGGTGGCGATGTCGATTCGAGTGGTCTCCATATGTCAAGAAGAGTTAAGAAAGAGGGAAGAACGAGAAAGCGGAAGGGGGTGGAATGATTCTCGTCATAGAATGCAGTTTGAACACGATCTGGTAAAGTGAGTGTAGAGAGGGAGAAAAAAGGGGCCCAGCGGAAACATTGAAAGTGGGAAGAAAGTGAGGCAGAAGTGAATCCAGGTGCCGAACCACGCAGCTGGCAGGCAGTCTCGCCGGTCTGCCAGTGACCCCAAGTTTCAGGCAGATATCCGAACAGTAATTGCAGATGTCACTGCGGCGTCAGTTTTACAGAGGGCATATGAATTTCATTTCATCGCTTAGTTGGAATTTTCTTGTTGAGTTGCTGGTGGGCAGAGTCGACGACATACCCCCAATCTGGGCATAGTAAGCTCGTAGAGTTTCTGGCGAGGATGCAATAATTTGCTTCAATGAGGAATCCGTACAGAAATACCACCAAGCGATCGGTACTGATCTAATGTTTCGTAAATATTGCAAATTGTTGAGCAGTGTTTCAATTTCTGTGCGGCTTCAAATGCCGTCGGTGAATCTGAATCTCGGACAACTCTCCCAAGCACTACGTCCAAGACGGTAAAAAGAGCAACGAACTTGATCACTTCCCTGTATTCAAATGAAAGACACATGTAGAAATAAAATGGTGTCTTTTAACGCATTCACAATTTGCTGCACGTACCTAGCCCTCGAATCACTGTTGATGATGGGAAACTTCAGCAGTCTGGCGCGAGACAAGGCCCAAGAAACTCAACTTTAGATTCAAGCTAAATGAGTTGAAAGCTATTATATCGGTGGACTTTTGCGCTATATCCGTCGCTCATTGAAGCAAATCGTGAAAACGAAGATTCCGAACCCATCCTGAATCAGCCTCATAATCTCAAACTCCCAGAAGCAAACCAATCTTTTCCTTGAAAACCTCCATCCAGTTCCAGTTCCCCAATAAAGTCACCACCAGCCATCCCAGTTCCCAGTGTCGCGTCCAGCTCCGTAGCCGATGATATATCCTCTCCGAATGAACTCCAAAAAGAATAATCGAGAAGAAAGTGAAAAATAGAGCAAAGTAATTCGTTGCTTGTCGCAGTATCCGCCAACGCCTCAAAGCCGTAAACCCTCGAAATCATCTCCATTTCCCTCCATCGGCCCCTTAAAATGCCATATCATCGCCCCCCCTCGATTCAAACGGGTCTTCTCTTCTCTTTCGCTTTCTCGACCTTGACTGCTCGCCTTCCTTTCGCTCAAAGATCTGTTCGAGGCGTTCATCGTCAACCTCTGTTCGTTTGTGTCCGTCATCTTGCAGTATTCGGGCCACCATTGCCTCCTTACCCGTCTGAACTTTGATCACACGATCATCCATACTGTGCTTCGTGACGATGCGCACCGAAAACGTTTCCTTCTCCTGGCCTATCCGGACCACGCGGCCGATGGCCTGCTTCTCGGCCTCCTTGTTCCACCAAAGGTCGACGATAATGACGCGGTTCGCCACAGTCAGGTTGTGCGACTGGCCGCCGCTTTTCAAAGTGGACACCTATTTCTCAGAGGTAAGTGATAACTCTATTCATTATTGTAGTGAGTTAGATTAGGAAATGGCGGTACTCACCATGACCATCGTGTCTGGATCGTTACGGAACGCATGCATTGCGTGTTCCTGCTTCTGCTTCGTCGAGGCGCCAGAATAGTACACAAATTTAATACCCAGAGTCTCGAGCTGATAGCCCACCACCTTGAGAGTCGTAATAAACTGCGTAAAAACTAGATTTATAACGCGTTAGTCCATTGACTCTCACCTGCGTGTCTTCATGCACTCACTGATGATTTTGTCTTGGGGTGCCTCGGTCAGCCAAGTCATAACGACGGCCATCGTCGCCGTGAGCCTCGAGCTCGGTGGAGGGACAATCCGTGGTCCGTAGAAGGAGGAGCTGGCAATAAAAAACTGAGATCGCTCTTGTCTCGCCTGGACTGTATTTTTGAGCCAATCTCTCCCAATCTCGACATAATTCTTGTCCTTGTTTACCACGGAGGCGAGCTGTGCCAGAGTAGTCACCCGCTCTACAAACGAGAGGTCTTGACCACAGCCATCGGATGAGCATTTGAGGTCCTTCGGTTTGTGTCAGTATATTCGATACACATCTCGCTTCTAATAGGAATTACATGAACTTACCCCTGATCGCTCTGCTTCCGGCAAGCTGCTCCTCCGTATCGTTAACTGGCCCAAGCATTGATCGCAGTACATGTGGCCGCACTATTCAACAATTCTGTCAGCCAAATCAAGAATCTAACCGCAATTCATGACAGTTAGTTACCTTGAAACGAGAGAGATTCTGAGATTCGCAAGCAGCGCCGCCACACTTCTGTACATTGACAGTGCGTTGGAGAATGATGAGGTCCATGAGCTTGCTCATGTCGAAAACCCCGCCCAGGAATGCTTCCTTGTGAGACTTGAGTATATCAAGGCCCTTTTGGTATTGGCCGAGATGTTCTGCCCAATTCTCATCCGCTTCGAGCTGCTCAATGATTGTCTTCTTGTCGCTCATCGAATTCAAATCCGAGGCGAGCGACTTGAGCTCATCTTCACTGAGATAATTCCCCAGGAAAATTCCCTCCAGGCAGTATGGATGAGACAGAGCCTGCCTAAGACGCAACTGCTTTGATGCTCGGATTTTGGACTTTTTGCCCTTTTTCTCCACGCCTTCTCCTTCTTCTTCGTCTTCTTCTTCGCCTTGCTCCTCTGGCTTGATATCTTCCACCTCGTCTTCGTCTTGTTCGTTTTCAAATATGGGCATCCCTTCCCGCTCTTTATCTTTCTTGTGCTTCTCTTCAAGATCCTTGAAATATGAAACGATGGCACTTTGCTTGTCAGTACCTACTCTCGCACATGGCGCACATGACTCTACACTCAACAACTGCATACGTACTTGCATATCATTTGCTCTTCTTGCGAAACTTCGATATATACCTCTTGATGAATTGTCGGCGGAATGTTGAGCTTCTCATCTGCAGTTCTACTCCTTGTCAGCTGGTTGCGCGTTTGTATTACGCGAGAGACTTACCTTCGATACATGAGAGTGCTGGCGAGAGAGTCAAAGTCGTCATTTGTGGCATTCTGAATCAAAAACAGTTTGTCAGTTTGTGTTTAAACACCACCATTAGAGCGCTCTTACCTTGACAATGTATTCACTTCTGAAGACTCGCCGGCGACCTCGGTACTCGCAGCAGACTAGACTTGCATACGAATAAAACTCTGACAACGCCAGATTAGTTCTCCAATTCCCAATTCCACCGTTTTCCGCATCATTCTTGGCCTCACCTATTGGCTTATTCTGAACAGGAGTGCCGCTCAAGACCCACCGGTGCTTGGCCTGGATGCGAGTACATGCATCCAAGGCTGTTCGGATTAGCCAAAGAGATTTCTGATTTGCATCAGACAGATAGACTTACTGCGTCCGTTCCACTTCGTAGCTGCATGCCCCTCATCGAAAATTACCCTGAACCATTTGATACGGAACAAGAACTTTGCTCGCCTCTTGAACTCTTGCCTAAGCATATCCTGGTCGTCCGCGTATTGGGCATGTAGAGATTCCATAACCTCTTCTTTCGGGAAAGAATTTCGCACTTGAGCATATGTTGCAAGACTATATAGTTCATAAGCTTCTCCAGCCCTATAGCAACTTGCGGAATATCTAACTCACACGATCAATTGCCTCTCATATTGCGCCAAAAGGTGATCATCGTCGTTGCCAGTATGGAGAATAACAGCCGAGCTTGCCTCTTCATTCCAATGTCTCTGAAAAGTAATCAGCAGCATAATCAGGTAGTCACCCAAAACAAAACTTACCTTGGCTTCCGCTAGCCACTGATTGGCAACTGTTCTGTTGGGCACAACAACAAGTGTCGCCTGAGCGGATATCTTTCGATCCTTCTTGGGTGGCCTATTAGCTGCAATGCATGCCAAGCTCGTAACCGTTTTCCCCATTCCCATCTTATCAGCTAGTATTCCCCCATCAACTGACCGCATCTTGTCTTTCTCCCTGTTCACCATCCAGGACAGCGCGGTCAGCTGGTGAGCCTCGAGGGTAGAGCGGAATATCTTTGTAAACTTCTTTCCTTTGGCAATATGTTCCCCATCTCTCAGCTCCTTTTTCTGCTCTGCTTCATGCCGGATGCTGCATCCCTTGGGGATTCTGGCCCTTGCTTGCTCGACGTCGAACCCGTTTTGCGACTCTTCCTCATCACCACTGCTTTCGGATTGATCTCGTTGATGGTTAGGGACGAATGTCTCGGATTCTTTTCTTCTTTTGTGTGATGTTGAACGCTCGCGTGATTTAGATCGTTTGCGGGAATGCTTGTGCTTGCGCTTCTTGCTGCTCTTCTTGTGAGATTTCTCCGGGGTGGCTATGGCGTCAGCTGAGACGGTGGATTGATCAACATCTCTCATTTCACCACTCTTTGACGTTCCAGCATGTTTTTCTGAGATGCCATCTTGGACTGATTCCTCGGTTTTGACTTCGCTCTTCTCTTCTTGGTTAGGAAGCTGTCTTGGCAAATCATCATCGATTTGAGCCTGCTGAGGATCTGCCGTGCTGTGCCCAGTTGATAACTGTGGGACGGCAGCACTGGCATCATTTTGCGATTCAGTTTTACCAACACTCTCCATTTGGTCAACGCCATCTGGTTCTTGGGGGGAATCGCCTTGAACCCTTTCGATTCCTTGAGGTAGATCGCCCTCCACCTTCGCAACTGTGTCTGATTCATTTGAGGATTCGGCCGCACCAGGTGTGTTCTGGCTGTTCTCTGGTGGAGCAGACTGAGTGATGCCAGCTGTGTTTGAACAGACACTTTGCTGGACAACTGTCTTTGCGACCTCAGAAGTCGTCGCCTCTTGGTCGTGGTGTTTGAGGTTGGGGTTGAGGACGGCTCGCTCTTCTCGTGAAGGTTCACTGGCTTCTTGTCTCATGAAACGCGCAAACATTCCTCGATTCGGATTCGAAGCGGATTGAGTTTCGCCGTTATCGTCTGTCTCGGTCTTTATGACAGGTGCTTCGGACTCGGCCAACCCATGTGACTCGCGCTTTGCTTCCTTGCTCTTCTTGGAGCTCTTTTCACGGCGCTTTTTCGCCTCCGAAGGGGCTCTCGAGGGTGAAGAAGACATACTAGCGATTAGCAGTTGACACTCCTAAGAATACATTAGTAAAAAGCATCCTCACAACGGGAAAGAAAGACAAGATACGTTGAGCGAGATAAGTAGTTCGCAAGCATTAGTAGAATGGGACGAGGTGGTGCGAGGTAGCGATCTACTTCTTGAAGCGTTGTTAAAGAGGTTTGAAGAAGCCGAGGTGTATCTTAAAGGACAATAGATCGTTGCAAAGAAGAGAAAGAAAGGATAAGATGGATCACGAAAGAGTAAGAGAAAGCAAATATATGGGCAGTCGAGATATGATCTGATGAAGAGAGTATATTGAATAAGGAATAGAGGAAGAAGAAAGGATGTGGAGTTGGAAGAATTGTAGGATAAGTAGGAGAGAAAGAGGGTTGGAGAAGGGAGAGAGGAGAGGAGAGGGTTGGAGAAGAAAGAGATTGGAAAAATGAGATGCAAGAAGATAAACCTTAAAAAGGCAGAGGATGGCGGTGAGTGTTTGGCAGGAAATTCGAGTCACTCTACATGTGTAATTATTCACTTGACGAGCCTCTGCAATAAGGAGCGCCTGATATCGGCAGCCTGCGGTGAACTGCTGGCAACGTGCAGCTGGAGCCAGATGGCGCAACTAGTTCTGGCTGCACATGGAAATGAGTACAAATGGGTGTAAATTGGCACAAAAAAGATATTAATCGACGCTGAATATGATACGGGAAATACAACGTATCGAAGCCCCCATATCAGTTGAGCTCGACAGATGTGTAAACGCCGACCTCAATCATTCAAGTATAAAGATCAAAACCTCATACCGTGTCTGCAAAAGATATCTCTACTCTCAACGTTCTCTCTTATTAGTCATGTAAATTACCAGCGGAAAATAAAAAGTAATGTACAAAATATATGAGCATGCAAACGGCCTCCGCCTCCAGCTTCACCACCTTTCATTCTCCTCGACCCTCGTTGCAAAACATTGCTTTAATTGGCATATTCTTGTCTTGAGCATGCACTAACACAATAGCTGCTATGTCACCGTCACTATTTTATAGATTCAGCCAGTAGACAGGTGTGTTTTCAGTAAGAGGTTTAACCTACGACCCAATTTCATCACATTATATCCATGGTCCTATCAATTCACCAGTACATGTCACAACGTCCAGTGAATGCCTCATTTGAAAACAGCGTATATTTACACATATCCTAAATGGAAGACCATTTATAGATTTGCTTTCATATCAACATCTGCCCTCCCATGCAGGATTATATATATATACAAGAATCTGCTGCCGAGAGGGCCCAAAAGTCATAAATATATACATCAGAAAGAGAGTAGAAATATGTACAGGTCGCAGTCTACTCAGCCGCAGGCCACCTCCATCAAACTCCTTAGTTGTTAATGACGTAGCTGAAGCCCGGAATGATACTGCCGTCGTTGTCGTGTCCACCAAAGGCCTCCCACAGATCAAGGGTCATGTCGATGGAGTTGGTGTTGCTGAGGTTGCGGTCCGCAATAGCAGCCTGGCGAGTAACACCGTTTCGGGTGAGGGTGATGATCTTGGCACAGAGAGTGTTGTGCTGAGCAAAGCCGAACTGGTCGAAGATGTTGGCGGGCATGGCAACCAGGGGCATGTCGTCGGGGACCTGGCCAGGGAAGTAGGTGCTGATGCCGCAAGCACCAAAGTTGTAGAGAAGGTTGCGAGCGGGAGCTGGGTCTCCGAACATGAAGATGGAGCCGTTGGTGTTTGTGCCTGAGACGGCGGCGGGAGCAGCCGAGGCGGTGGCGGCCAGCACGGAGGCGGCGATGGCAAGGGAGAACTGCATTTTGATTGTCGTGGAACTTGAAGTTTTGTCTTGAGATGAGTGGTGAGATGATTTGATGAAGTGAGACAGGCCACTGCTTTATATAGTTGCTCCAATGCCTCCTAAGCTGCGTTTCTGATCCATATCATCAAATATTCCTCAGGGCGTACGTCCCAAGCAACTGCAACTCTACCCCAGCCACGTGTAACCGTTGCATCTTGCCATTAGCTTTTGCGAGAACGGGCATGCCGATGTCTTTCCCATGCTTGTAAGGGGACATGGATAGATCGGGCACCGTCCTGGATCTTGGAGCTTCTCCTTTGGTGTCTAGCGCTTAGAGCAGTTCGCACAAAGCGGGCTTGCATCGAATCCATTCAACTATCCAAGATTCCCTAAATTGGAAGTTGAGTGCTCCGCTTATTTTTAGCTGGTATGATGATCTACATCAGCTGATTCTAGGGGAAGAAAACGTTTTGCTAGCTGTCAACGGAGAATAAAAGCTCTGACACGACTCGCCAAAGCAGATGCCGGCAGGGGGTTACAAGTCTTTCAACAGAGAGAGCATAGTCAACTAGAATGGAAAACGGAGCTACGAGGCCTCTAAGGAACTAACAAAGACAAAATACGGGCAATGACCGGCGGTTCTCACTTTTAGGATTCGTTCAATCTTGGCAAACAACTACCGCGCGTTTCGCTTCCAGGCAAGTAATGGATCGAAGCCAGGGGTAGCTAGTAAGCACCAGGGGGAAAACAACTCAGCCCATGTCTGCATAGGGCAGGAGACAAGGTTGCGTGACATTGAACGCATGAAACGAATCTACCTCTGTAAGGTACAGGTACGAGGCAACACCATTGAGTTTGGGTTTGTCTGTCTGTGCGCAGGCATAACGGGCGTCATTTGGTTAGCATGTTGTGGCTTCTAATCGAGATCTTTCTGGCATGGGCACGAGTCAATGGGAGTCTAGTGTAATACGATTCACTCATACTGGAGAAAGTAACGTATGAGATCTTGGCGATGGAAAACAACCTTTGTATAGGCATCCACTGAATTGAGAGCTCAAGCACGGCTCGGCAATCGCGGGTTGTCCGAGTTTACTAGCCGTTTGTTCAAGGATACATGAAGAATCGTGGACCTAACCTCAAAATAGCATCGAGTGAGCACTTGCTTCAACACATTGTATTTTTAGACTCAATGTGGCTGGATTCTCATTTGTTACTTTAAGTCTTGCTATTTCATTCGTCAAATGATAGGTGTCTCTTGTCTCTTCTACCATTGGTAGATAGAGCGCTCCCCTCGCTCTGTATCTCTTGGTACCTTGATGTCTGTATTCGTTCGAACCAACAGCCTACGAGTGATTCCTCATGCCAATACATCATCTCCACTACCAGTGGCAAATTGTTGGGTAATAACGAAAGCGACCTGCTCATTCCAGCGGCTTACGCCGAGTAGAATTCGCTGCCAAGGTGGCTGTGTGAAGGCATTCCGCCCCGAGGAACTGGAAACTCAAAAAGATCCTTGCCATTGTTGCTGCCTATGGACAGAGAACGATGTAACCGTTGATGGAGGTGGCCGGATATCGCTCTTTTCACGCGTTGATGGGATGTTTCCATCTACTTGCTCACACATCATTGGGAAGCGAGGGGGTATAAGACGACTGAAATCCCGAGCAGCGAAATCCCGAACCGTGTTTGAAGTTATCGATTCACCATTTCAGGAAGTCAGAATGCCCCATGCCTCGTAAGCTTATAGTTGTGCCATGTAATGTGAGACGACGCGCCCTCTGTGGTGACATGAAGGAGAAGGAAGATGGTGATGACTTGCCTCAGTACAGAAGAACGAGAGTCATCCTAGAGGAATAGACGATACCACATCCCTTGCCTTAAGAACTTGGTATGTGGTGAGATTATTAAATTGTCTGACAACTTCCTAGCTTTACCTGTCGTATGTTTACATATTGCTTCAATTGAGTGAGTTGAACGAAGATGACCAGAAGACGGTGCTTTATTTCCACGTAAGAACAAATAGAATGTGGTTTGGTACCCTTACTTGGCAAACTGATGTGAATACATTCTATGTAACTAAAATCTACGGATTTATAGCGGGAATTCTGATGCATATGGTCTCTGCGCAATGAAGGGAAAGAACTTCATCTGAGTGCATCTCAAGTAGCCCCAGCCAAGAGTTGACGATTTACCCTAGAGCTGGGTTGAACAGACCAATTTCTCACATGATTCAGTGTAAATAAGGGCGATATGGCAAAATGAATACATCTAAGCTTTGCGAGCACTAACAATCATCATTGAAATGTTCCCATTGTAGGGTAGATCCGTCGCAATTGATTCCTGATGGTAGGTACTCAGCTGGTCCTCTCTAGATCCCCGTGGAAAGAGACCGACGCCATTGCCATTCTTTATCCTTTCTACACTACTATTCCCCCTTTCTTTTTATGGGCAGAACTGTGTTCTAGGATTCAATCAGTTCAGTGTGCGTTTTGCGCTACTTGGTGGTGGTGCAGTATTCGCATGTGACTGCAACACACACCAAATCTGATCTTGTCGGAAGCAGCCGTAGCGGTGTAGATCATCTCCGATCGGCCCTTGATATTCGTCACAAGGCAGGGCTCAGTATCCTGATACAGCACAGTATTCAGTATGTAATATCTGCTGGTGAGCGATGGAATGCGCTTTGAGAGGACCGACATCTCAAGACTTTCAGCCCCCAAGGCAAAAATCTGCCGGTTAGAGTGCACCATGTCATCACCTCAACCGTCATTCGCCGACCAAAAAGGCGGATGCATGTTTCAGTCTGTGCCCTCTGTGCGAGGTCTACTGCGGCTCTGCGTTAGAATATGCAACCCAAGGCAAGCACCGCATGGAAATTTCCGGGGATGGACGTGAACGTATGAAATAGGATTTCAGCCAACTCCCACTGCAGGTGAGAGCTCACCGCACTTTGGCAAATGTGATTCGTCTATAATCGGAAGTAGGAATGCACAAAAGAGTACTTGTACATAAAAAAAAAGAAGAAGAAAGGTTTGCCAGCCTTGACTCCTGCTGCTAACATGGGCACGAGGCAGTTGAATCAGCGCTTGCATACGTGTGCCTCTATCCCACCTCAACCATGGTGTCTTGCCAATGTGGCTTAACCGCCCCTCATGAAGTCGAGAAACGCCTTTGCGATGACGACGCCGTCGTGTTCGAGGGGCGTACGTTTCATGCCGTCGTCAAACATGTCGTCTGTAAAGATACCAGCCTTGTGTCGGTTGGTGAGGACCTCGGACACGATGTCGCCCGTAAACTCGGGGTGGCCTTGGACGGAGATGTAGCGACCAGGGCTGTACATGGCCTGGACTGGGCACATGTCGTTTCCGCCGAGGGGAACGGCACCCTTGGGAAATTCTAGAACAACGTCGCGATGCATCTGATGAATCCGCTGCAAGAAAGGCGCGTGTTAGCGCAAGCAATACTCCACCCAGTGAAAAGCAGCAGCGACAGGGAGCTCACCATCTTGTCAAGCTGGAAAATGGCCTTGCCCTTGTCGGTCAAGTCAACCTCGGTGACGGCCACCTCCCAGCCCTTATCACTCCTGCCGAGCCGCGCACCCATGGCCCTGCCAATGATTTGGTGGCCAAAGCACACGCCCACGACTCTGATGCGACCGGTGTCGATGGCCTGCCTTGCATACTCCACCAGCTTTAGGATCCAGGGGTCATCCTCATATGCCGTGTGACGCGAGCCAGTAATTAGAACGGCGTCGACGTCGTCCAGCGGCGGGTAGTCCTGCATGTCTTCCACAATGTTGTGCGCCGTGACCGTGGCCACGTCGGAGAGCTGCCGCGGCGGAACCATGGACTCCGCCGCCGCCGTCAACAGAGCAGTGAAGACTCCGCGATAGCCACCATATTTGGCGTTTGTGATGGGCTGCGGCGTGTCGGCCTCGAGGATGAGCAGCCGGAGAGGCTGGGGGGAGCCGGATGCGGGCCCGGAGCCGGAGATGGCGTCGGCCGTCATCTTCGGAGGAGCAAGCTTGGACGGACCGGGGCGGAGACGGATGTTCGCTTGGAGCGGCACAGAGGCAGAGAGTCTGGACTCGAGGGGGGAAGAAGCGTTTATTGGAGGGCAGAGTTGGGCGATGGAGATGCGTCAAGCCAGAGCGAAGCTGACGGCAAAACGGATCAAGGAGATACGAGGAGGGGTTCCAGGCCAACTAGCATCCGGTCCGCGAGAATGGCTTGGGCCTCGGGTTTCCGAATCGTGGAGCATCGTGGAGCATCGTGGAGCATCGCGGCCGATAGCGGGGAGTTTTGCAGAGAGAGACAGCGATTAGACGGTGTAGGGGTTCGGTGGTGGCGGCCGGGGGGGGGAATATTGTTCCGGGGGGAGAGGCGAATCGGATCTCGACATGGAGGCCTGGTACCTGAAAATAGCGTTGCAGAGGCTCACAGACGGGCCAATGGAGGCTTGTCGCGTGTTTGGGTGGACGTCGAGCATGTACGAGTACGGTGATGCTGGGCTAGTCCTGCTCTTACTGACACTACATGATGAGGCCCGCATGAGCATGAAAGCACGAAGCAGGAGCACGAGGGAGCACGAGGCCGCGGAGCTCAAGGTGACACAAGCCAGCACTAACACCAACACCAGCACCAGCACCAGCACATGTCAGTGAGGGGAGGGAACAAGGCAATGCGGCTATCCGAAAGACGGCATATCATGGGATGTCTGGCTGGTACATACAGCAAGGCAAGGTAAGGTGAGGTAGTACATACATACTTGTACATGCTACGAGTCAACAGCGTCGTCGGTGTCTGGCAGTGAGTTGAGCAGCACTCCATGTCCAGATTCTCGGAGCCGCCATTGATGCTGCTTCCCGTGGTTGTAGCCCCTGTACAAGTAAGTACTGTAGTACCTATGAGAGCTCCGTAATCGAGGAAGCGTTTCCAATACCTTAGTAGTCCACAGTAATACTAGACGAATGAATGGTTCCGTTCCGGGTTCTAGAAGCAAACCGCCAGTTGCAGTGCTAAATTAGGATACGGGCGATTGGAGGGATCATCACAACGATGACACGGACTCCTGGGAGGTAGGTACTTGTACTTGTGTTGTCCCATCCTTTGCTCCCTTCTCCCTGCTCTCGCCTCCCCCATCTCATGTACGTGTACCTGGCACTTTGTATTAGTAGTACTTGTAGGTAGAATCCGTGGCTCCTCACAGGCAGTGACATCACTGACCGAGGCCTAAAGTGCTATCGATAACCGTCGGGCATGGCAGCAGCAATTGATACCTGGAAAACTGCAGGCGCCATGCACTGCATATTGTTCAATCTCCTGATTCTGTCGCCTGCATCTTGGTGCTCTCTTTTTCTCTCTTCACTTCCAACTTCTCACTTCTCACTTCTCTGCGTGTCTCGTACAATTAATTATCACCACTCCATCTCGCTACCGGCCGTTGTACACATGGCAGGCGAAATCCAGTTCTCTGCCGTCCTCGGTCTCCAAAACGAAAAACGACTCGACAGACGGCATTATCGCGAGGTCATCTGTCTTCCCCCTCCCTGCAGTGCAACATGTAACTATGCGGGGTGCGTGTGTGGTTGGACTCGCAAAGCCATGTCCCCCACACGACGTCTATCAGAAACGGCTGATGGCAGACGACTTATGCTTGATCCGTTTGGTGGCAAATCGCGGTGAAAAGACGAGGCAAAAAAAAAAAAGAAGAAGCTTGCCGTACATGGCGCAACGTGAATCCAAAAGCCATGACTTACCTCGGTATGCTTTACGAGAGTTTACGAGAGCGTCACGCGGTGGCCAATTTCTATGCTCTAGTGCTGCTGTCGATATTCACAGCGAGAATACCCCGTACTATTGCCTGGAGGGATTGGACGAAAAGCGCAGAGCCTGCCGGGCTAAAGGCCAAGCCGTCGCATCGTCTGCCGGCCAGCTCGTGTCCAAGGCACGACTCGCAAGTGGCGTGAAATGGACGAATGGGTGGCCGACACACACCACGCTGGCACCACAGGCTATTGATGCAGCTCTCGTCGCTCTTATCGAGCCAACTGGATATTCACCTGGGTAATGTCGTCGTCGTCGTCGCTGGTGGCGGCGGGCTGGCAGCTGGACGTATCCGAGCCCTTCATGCCGTTACATTTCGCTCTTGTACGATAATCAATGGGGGGAAATCAGCATTGGGAATGCCTGCATTGGCTCCTGTGCAGCTCAATCAACTGATTCTTGCACCAAATGACGGGCGAATGAGGCCGGCAGAGGATAAAAGCAACCGCGCTGCATCGCAGATTCTTTGCAAGCTTGTGATAGGCAAGGCTGAGGGCTCGATGACTGCTCAGCATCAGGAAAAGCCAATTGCCCATTGCCATTGGTGATTATTTCGCGATATAGAATGCGACCCTGATGGATGCTCGCTTTTTTTTCCCTCATCTTCTTCCCGAGCAGGCAGGCCAATGACACGGTGCCTCGTAGGTCGAAGAATTATGCAGCCGCAAATGCATGCATCTTGGACCACAGTGCAAATGCAAGCTCGAAATCTGCATTGTTGGGCCTCGTGCGTGTCATCCACCAGTGATGAATGAGCAAGAGACAACAGGACACCACACGGGGACGAATAATACACATGTCCCAAGCCAAGCCAAGGGTGCTTGCTATTTTCCGAGAGACACGCTCAAGCGAGCGAGTGGCCTGCCATCGTCTTTGCCTGAAGTTGGGCAGCCATGACGGCCCCATCGATCGTACCGATGCGGATTTGCTGTTCGCTCAATCCATCTAGCTGCAGCCACAAACTGCTGATGTGTCAACGGCAAGCTTCTTATCCTTTGGGCTCTCGTCCAATCAGCCTGCCAGCGCATTTCGGCAGCAGCCAGCCTGGGTTTAGAGGCGCCGCTCCGGCGGTGACTTGTTCACTCTGGTGCCACCCAAGCGCCCACTGGCAGATCCAGCGCCAAGCACCAGGTGTCCAGGGGAACAGGTCTCTGTCATCACGAGAGAGAGAGCGAGCGAGCGAGCGAGCGTGGAGAGAGGGGAGACAAGGAGACAGAGGCGGGCGCTGGACTGCCATAGTGCCGACTATCAGTGTACTCGTACCATGTATACGCAGCAAGTGCTATTTTCAGCGAGGCGGCGCTCCCGGTACCGAGAGGCTGGCAAGGACGTGTGACTCTTGGGCGCCGTCTCGTGCGCTGTTGCGCCTACGGTACTTGTACGAGTAGAGCCTGGTGTCTCAGACAGGGCCAGGGACTGCTGGCTTACAGCTGGGACCACTATCATGGCCTTGTCAAGTCGACGATGACTGCACCGATCCTCCAGGCGATGATGAATCTTTGGGCTTTGCACATGGTCATTCAGCGGCCATATGGGGTTGGCCGACGGTGAGAGCCCAAGATTTGCGCAGTACATGGCCGAAAGCGAGGAGAGCGTCTTGCGATTTCTCCTTTGATTCCTCCTCAATTCCATCATCTGCGCACACGACTAGCGTTATGGGACAGGCGAGAGTTACGAGCTGGTAGCTGAAGTTCTCTCCATCTCCGTCGTGGTCTCGTTGCTCGCCACGTAGCAGAGCGGGAAGCCAACCGGGGGTTTACAGGTATTGTTACTCGCGAACCGGGCACTATCGGAAACGACAAGCAGCAAAATGCTACAGGGACATCGGGCGAGCAAGCCAAGGCCAAAGGAGAAACGGCATGGGAATAAACCATTAAAAAAATGCAGAATAAATGAAACAGCATGGATAAAATTTTATTTCTCGGCATAGCATATCGCTGCTGACGCCTCGCATACATGATACTGCTGCTACAACCAACACTGGCGGAGCAGTATGGTGTCATCGATCTCATATGTGTCAGAACGCTGTGGACGCATCTCGAGGTGGGTGGGCTCTGGGAGGTCCTAACAAGCCGCCGCGGCAACAGGGATGGACGTCGCGGACGAAGAGAAGATGATTTACCCCAACCACAGGCTCCATCTCTTTTTTTTACGATGCGCCGAAACAGCTCCCCCGGGCTATTCTTTGTGCGGCATGTAAGAGGGGAAACATGCACTCAACTCGGCCTGTGCTGCAGACGTGCCATGTCTGGACGGCCCTGGGGATGTTGGTTTTCCAGGAGTTGCAGGTCTCTGGGGCCCAAGACCCCAACCAAGGCTCTAAGCTCCTGCATCTTGCAGCCCGCGGCCCATTGGACGCTGGAGCGAAAAGAGAAGCCTAGAGGTCGACCTCCAGAGGAGGGGGATCCATCGACATGCGCGAGCTAGGGTCTAATACATTAGAGCGTTGAACACGCGGCTGTCGACTTTGCGGCTGCGGCCCATTGCGCTGGCGTCCCCTTCACTGCCCAGGCCCCCTTCTTGGGCCCGTTGCCCACAGGCCAGGGCGAATTGGAGCCTCTGTTTGGAGTGAAAATTCTGCTCCTCTCCTTGCTGGTGCTTGACCAAGCGCACACTCCCCCGTATTTTGCCAGCAAGCCGGTATTGGGCCACTCGCCTTACACACACAGCCCCGGCGGACCTTTGGACTCTACCCGGTTCACACGCCCCCTTGTCCCCCATCCCATTAACCACCTCCATGTTTTGTTCCCTCCTCTGGGCTTGCATGCCTTGCTGTATCTCTCATTTGGCCCAAGGAGTGCATGCCGAACACAGTAAAGAGTCGAGAGTGGCTTGCCGCCTAATAGATCCGCTAGAATGCACGAGTGACTGGCGCATCCGAAGGTGAGATGACATAACGGAGGGGGTCGAGTCTTTGCACATATATCACACCACGGGTGCGATCATGATCTTACGCTTGGAAGACTCTCGACTTCATAGCTCGATATAGCACTTCGACCTTTGACCAAAACACACGCATTCTGCACTCTAATGACGTCCCTTGCCGTCTACATTCCGAAAACTCGATAGAGCTTGCAGCTTATGTGCACAATTGCATGATTGGGTCGCCGTCGCGTTTGTCATTAGCTTGTGCTCTTGATATAAACCGACACCGACTCTCACCAAGGACAAGACCAAATTCACTAACACCTACACCACCTACCTCTCTATCTTATATAACATATCAACAACTACAACCAACCGCTTCGCAACAGACAAAGATACTTTGATAACAGCCTTTATCAATTCTCAAAACCAATTACTTCAAACCCTTTATTGCTCAACACATAACAGCAATGGCCGTCCCTTCAAGGCGACAGGCTCGCGCGGCGTCAAGGGCTAGCAGGACCACGGCCTCTAGCATGGCTCGTAGCAGGAATTCCACAACAGCTTCAAGCCGCTACTATGCGTCAAGTCGTCAACATGATCAGACTTCCAGCTACGTGTCTGGTTCCTACTACGACGACTCCCGTCACTCATCGAGGGATACCTGGGAGCGCGATACTTGGGAAGACCTGCCCCCCTCCATCGTCGACACTGGCTCCGACTCGTCTTCATCCGTCTACACATACGACTCTGCCTACTCAGACGACAGGTCTTCAGAGTCCCACCACGACTCGGACAGTGACAAGAAGGATGCCGAGGGAGACAACTGCGCCGTATCGGGTATTCCTCCTTCTACGCTGCCTCCGTACAACTGCATGCCAGTGCCCGAGATCTCAGTCCGATCTTCAGACCCCGAGACGTTTGCGCATCTCTTCCCGTCAATGGACCGTCTGACCATCCGACATGACGACCGAACCGCCGATGGTAACATGAACCTCCGCGTCGACGCCATCGTGCCGGATAACTCATCCCGCCGTCGCCGTGCTGTTGCCATCCAGCTCTTCCACCTGCGCATGCATGATCTTGCCAAGCGAGAATTCTCCCTGCGACGATACTGCCGCGATTCTGGCCGCGAGGTTTGCAACTCCAAGGGTGCCAACCCCCACCATGAGCGGGCAGCAACCTCTTCCTCATCCTCCCTCTCACGCTCCGTCACCAGTGCCCTGCGCTCGGTCAAGACCTCATTCCGCCGATCGAGCGGCGCCGCTGCCGAAAAGGCCGCTGCCGTGGCTGCTACTCCCAACCCTCGTCGTCCTTCAATCGGCAGCAACAACTCTTGGGGCTGCGGTGGCTCCATCTACTCTGAGGATGTGGCTGGTTCCGACTCGGACGAGCCCAAGCTCCCCTCGGCCCGCCCCATCCCGCTCAACACGCTCAAGCTCGAGTTCAGCAACTACGCCCGCGTGGACATTGTGCGTCGCCCAGGCAAGCAGTACGACTTTCAGTGGTGGGGACACACCTACGCCTGGCGCCGGGTTATGGACAAGGCGCTTGGAAAGGCCGCCTTTCATCTGATTCGCGACAAGGAGACGGAGCCTGTGGCGGTTATTACGCCGGAAGGCCGGGCCCCAAACCAGGTCGAGGCTGACCAGGCTGCGGGCAACTGGATTCCCCCCTGCTACATGTGGATCAACGACAGCTCTATCATCGAGGCCCTCACTGACGTTGCTGAGTAAGTTGTTGTCCTCCTACTGCATGCATTCTGCTGTTTCTAACCTGCTTTCTAACCCAGTGTCATCATCGCCACCGGCCTCATTGCTGTCGTCGACGACTCCATTCTCAGCCGCTGGCCTCCGGCTAAGAAGGCTGGTACTCACACCCGTCCCACCACCCCAGCCCGGCCTCACACGGCTCCTGGAGCGACTGCCACGGCCACTGCCGCTCCTTCTACCGCCGTTGTGAGCAAGAACATCACTGTTTCGGCCCCACAGCCCCGAACAAAGGCTCTTGTCCACGGCCTATTGAACAAAGCCCATGCTCTTGGCCCACTGCGAAACCTCAGGGGACACACTGTCCTCGCTTATTAAAGCGTGCATTTGCAAACAACATCGACAGATTTTTTTTCTTCACAAATACTATCAACACAGAAACCGAAACAGACACATCGCATTCTATAAAAACAGAAGAAACTCTACACGACTCAGTAAATCTTGAATAACACGACAAACACACATAAACACAATCACCATCTCATGAAATACGACTTACGAAACATTATAGAATAAAGCGATGGGACGCACTCATCGTCCAGTCTCTACCTCACACTCATTTAACCTTTCATTTGTCTTGCATTTTCCTTTGTACAAACCATTACGACCGGAAAGATAAAAGGATTTTTTTTATGAACATGTCATGACATTAGCGAGCGTCTGCTTTTTTTTTATTTTGGAATTTGAAATTTGGAATTTGATGTGAACATGAAGCGCAACCTTCATGACGAGCGAGAGAAGAAAAAAAAGGGATTTGCATAATTGCATGGGATAAGGGATATATAACGGGATACATTACATACACATATACATTGCTGGCGCTTGGGAATTCTTTTTTTTTTTGGCTTTTTTTCCCTTCTTCTAATCACAACCTTCCCCCTTTGCGAATCATTTGAGCGCCGAGAGATTGTTGCGCTGTTCTTTTTTGGGATTTATGGATGGATATGACCTCTGATATGATGGCATTTGGATATAGCGTATATAAATTGGTACACATATAGATTGGCTGGGATATTATGAGCTTTCTTGGGCTCCCATGAATTGAGAACGAAATTATTTGGCTCCATCTTGATGGCTTCCTTTTTTTTTGCTCGTCCTTGTATGAAGTGAATTTGACATGAAAAATACTACAACGCCTAGCATAACAAATAACAAGATGACGCCAGTGTTTAAGATGAATAAACCACATACTCCTTTCTATATATACTCTCCCTGCGTTGTAATCCACGATCCAAAGTCCAGCTTCATCAACAGACGATTAATCCCCCCGACCCTCACAGGAACGTACTTTTCCCCATCGCCATACTCCTCATGCCCGTCCTCCGTGCCATCAAGGCCCTCCCACCTTGCGAGAAACTCGACGTCGCCCTCGAGGGCCCGCAGCGCAGCAATGACGTCTTCTATGCCCCTCTGGATCTTGTCCTCCACCCCCCGTATGAGCGCCATGGTGTGCTGCTCTTCGCGGTTGAGATCGGTGGAAGAATCGAGCACGCCGGCGTCGGTCTCGAGGTCGATGGACGTGAATATGGAGTGTAGCCTCTGGATGTGCGTGACGAGATGGTCGATGTGGTTGAGGAGCGTGTAGAGGAGGTTCGTGAAGGCGGGTTGTGTGAGGAGCAGACGGTGGACGAGCGTGCGGAGGTACAAGGAGTGCGCGGTCGTGAGGGTTTGCGGATCGGGGGCGGGACGCGCGAGGATTTTGGACACGTCGTTTGGGTTTGCGGCGTTGCTGGAGGAGCTGGGTCTCCAGTCCATGGTTGCGGTGCTGTGTTTCGCGGAGTGTGCGGCTGGCGTTGCGGCGCCGGAGCGACCGCCTTCTCGCCGTCGTTCTTTTCCCGTCAGCCAGGTGAGGAAGCCTTCCCAGAGGCCCTCGACGATTTCTGTCTGAAAGTATGCTTCTGTTTCGCCGAGGAAGAAGATGGCTGCGCTGGCGGTTGTCCAGGAGCTCCGGAGGGCTGCTCCTCGGGCTGACCACCGCTCGCGGAGGATGCCGGCGTATTCGGTTGCCCCGCGGGGTGCAGGATGATGTCGTCGTAGGGAGGTGATTTTCCATAGGTCGGTGAGGCGGATGTGGGCTCGACGCATAGACATGAGGTAAGAATTGATGCAGGAGTAGAGTTGGAGGTCGGAGGGTGAGACGACCATGTCGAGGGGGGACGGCAGCTGAATGGACAGAATTACGGGAGTTGAAAAGAGCAGGTTTCGGAATGGTGACGAGGCAAGCAACTTGGCTTCCTCGGCATTGAGGCCTGGACTGACGTTGACGGGCGTGAGGCTGGCCTTTGTGAGGTGTAGCCGAAGTAAGTCTCTTGCGAGCTCTAGCAGCTCGTCTTCTTCTACTTGGTTCCGCTGCATGGCTACGAGGACGGCCCAGGTCCTTGCCAAAACGGCAGAGACTTCTCCGTCTTTCACGGTCACGTTTTTCACCCCGTCTTTGCTCTCGTGCGCTAGATTGCCTGCTCTTCTCCAGCGGTTTCGGATTCTGTCGTCTGCTTCCTGCGTCAAGGCCATGGCAAACTCTCCCCTTCCCAGTAGGAAGAATTCTCGGAGCAGCTGCAACGTCTCAATGACTTTTGCTGTGGGTAAGATCTTTTGAAGGGTATTTTGTGAGAGTGATAGTCGAATCGAGACAATGGTTCTCGCGAATGTGGCGCCATTGACGGGGAAAGACAGACTGGCCAACTCCTGAAGCTTTGTCGAGAGGTGATCTAATCCTCCCATGCCCGAGTCGACTGTTGCTCTAACGCGCGTGTGGTTGAGTGATTTGCCGATGAAGAGCATCGACGTCGCTGTGGCTGGCGTGACGAACCCGGGGAGAAGTTCTGGCTCGTAAATGTACTCGGCAGTCCCGTCCACCTTTTGGATAAAAAAGTCGTTGCCTCCCAAGTTCGGCAGTCTCCCATAGAGAACCCAAGCCGACACCTGTTTCAGCCATGCAGTCTCTGCCACCTTGACCAAGCTCATCGCCGCCTCTTCCACGTCCCGATAGCCGCTCTGCAGCTCAGTTCGCAGACGGTTCATGATTTGAGAACCACGACAGGGACCCTTTTCGTCCTTGAGCATCATGAACTGAACAATATCCCAGAGCCATTCAAAGCGCCTCGTCCATTGGGTGAACTCTCCCATCACGGCCGTCAGAGGCACGATGTTGTATTCGCCCACCAGCTCCGGGTCCTCCTTCAATATGCTCTCCTCCACCTCCAATATCTTGCGCTGGAAAGCAGATAGGTGAATCGACTGGATCGCCGTGCCCACGGCCCTGCATATCGGCGACGCGTGAGCACCGGCAGTCTGGCCGGCGTACTTGATGAGCTTGATGTGGATGTCGCTGAGATGCGCCGCCGAGGCTAGTAGCTGGCGTTCCGAAGGCGTGACGCCGGACACCGGGCTCGAGTCGGCAGCTCCGGCTCGGAGGAGAGGCGACGGATGCCCCGAGAGAGAGAGGAGGATCTCGTGGAGCATGGCTCGGGCTGCGAGGACAAGGATCTGGAAGAGAATGCGAAAAAAGTCAGGTCAGGCGTCAGAGCTATGAGAGGCCGAGCATTCCGTGCTGGTGACGGACCTCTTGCTGGCTTTTCTGGCCCTGAGCGAGTCTCCGATGCGCTGAACGATAAGAATAACGACGCCCAGGAGCTCGAATCGGCACATTGGTTGCTTTGAAGCCAATCTTTGTCTTTGGATCGCGGGACACGGTGCAGTTGGTGGGGTTCAAGGCGGACGGGGGTCAAGCAAACGAAGCATTCGAGCTGCGAATTGGCATCGCAGGCGGTGAGTTTTTCGATTTGAAGCTGGATATTATTCGTTTAGAATCGGAGAATCCGTGATTTGTGCATGGCGAAGGAGAGAGCGTTGGTGGCAGAGGAAAAGCGCCTCTTTGACGCGTTTGGTTAAATTGATGGTTCTAGAAGCCATCTTGAGCTGGCGGAATTGTGCCGTCATCGCCTGTCCGCGTGCGCACGTGATTCTCATTCTTTGGTGCAAAGTCTACAACGGTTGTCGCAAATACGTACCTACATATCAATCAATCATGAGAGCAGCAACAATTGATGGTCTCAACATGTCAAGAATCGTATTTGCTTACATCATATTACAAAATAGCGTTCGAAATGCACTACTACTATAGGTAGGTGGTCATCACTCATATCAGTGGTATCAATGTACAGCACCAGTCATACACACACTCCAACACACACACATCACCAGGCCGGCTTCTTCCCCTCCCTAACCCCCTTTGCATCCCAATCTTTGTTCCCGGGGATATTGATTTCGCCGCCGTATGTGTTGTGTATTGTGCTTGAATTGCCATTGCCGTTGCCGTTACCGTTGCCTCTTACACTGCCGTTGCCGTTGCCTCTTCCACTGCTGCTGCCGTTGCCGTTGCCGTTGCCATTGCCATTACCGTTGCCTCCAGAGACAAGGGCTGCGTCGGATCCGTTGTCGCCGCCGACAATGATTTGGCCGCCTCCCTTGACCTTGCCGACAACCATGCCCTTGGCAACGCTCTTGAGAATGGCACGACGAGAAACACCGGTAACGTCGATGTAAACGAGTCCGACGTTTTTGAACCCGCTTCCGAGGTTTCTGGAGAGCTCGCCCGCCTCAGGGCCCCAGCGGTGGCCAACAACCGTGGACATGCTCGCCGTCGTGCCGGTAAGCAAAGTCCGCCCAGCATGCTCCATGCCGTCGACGACCGTGTTAAAGGCCATCAAGCTCTTGTTGAGCACGCCCGGCTTGTAAGTCTCGATGACGTTTCCCTCCTTGTCATATCCTCGAGCCCGGCCATCCTTGCGCTTGGACATGCCGGCGCCGAAATTCTGAGCAAACTGATTGATGGAACCAATGGTCTGGGCCGACAAGGTGGCGACCTTTGTGGAATACTGATTGATACGGCGTATGTGATCGTGGGTGGTGGGGGCAAATGTCATGGGCTTTGCGGCAGGCTTCATGCTCTTGGTCAAGTTGTCGGCTTGGTTCTGCATTACTTTTGCGACATAGTCGGATGTGGTAATAAGCAGCCGCGATGCCTTTGACGCCGACGAGACAATAGTCGATGTTCTGTATGCCGGGTGCATAGCATCTTCGATGTAGTCGTAGGCGGGCTGAACGGAGATGTTGTGGCTGCCATCGGCGGGAAGGATAATCTCGACGGGTTCTAAAGACGAAATAGGTGAGCTTCTGGCAACAGCGGACTTGGGGGGCATGGCAGGGGAATATGCTCACCTTTGGACCCGGGCTTAATGGCACTGTCTTCGACGACATTGAAACCATCGCTCAGCTCTCCCATGACGCTGCCATCCTCTTCGTCAACCAACACGATGCGCCCCGCAACGTGCGAGCTATGGCTGCCCGGGGCATAACCTTCGCCGGGCTCAAAGTTGGCCGGGTTATAGGCGGGTGGTTCATCTCTGCCAGCTTCTCTCGCCTTTGCCCTGGCAGCGTCAGATGGTTTGCGCTCGGTAGGCCGGCGCTTTTCCGGAGGGGGAGCCGGCGCCCTCTCGAGGAATGCGGTGCACTGGGCCAGAATGGTCTCAAAGGTGTCGACGTCCTCCTGCACGCCAGGCCTGCTTCCGACGACGGGAAACTCTAGGCGTGTGAATGCGCCGTTGCCGGGGCCGAGATCCCATCGCGGAATCAGGTAGCTGCTGGGGGGCTGGTGGTAGATTTGCGTGGTCGCGGGCAGTGGAAGGTCAAGCTCGGGGGGGAGATGGAGGTGAAGATAGAAGTCTTGCTCTCCGTTGCCGATTCCGGTGGCATCAGCAAAGCCAGACGAGGTTGGGACCATGAGCAGGGACAGGGTCTGAGGCCCCGAGGGCGTTAGAGACTGCTCGGAGCCATTTGCGATGTGGTAAGCCTTGATGCCCTCGACCGAGTAGAGCAGCTTCGGGTCCTGACGAGGTTGCGAGTTAGTCGGGGGTTCTATGGGGTAACGTTGGAGAGGGACCGTTGCGAACATTGTGTCCAGAGGCCATGATGGTGATGAGATGATGATGGCGAAGATGTATTGAGCAATACCGGCAAACCTGGATGTTGATGGGACGAGGATTTAATGTACAGGCGATGCGATGCGATGCGATGTGATGCAACGCAATCAAATCAAATTGATGTGACGACGCAGGGTTGTTTGCAATGGTTCGTCGGCGGGGCTGTCGGTGCTTTAGAGCTTTGGATGGATCAGTTCAGTGCATGCGGCAGCGGATGAAGCACTGAAGGGCCCCGATGTATGTTGCAGAAGAAGAGGCAGAGACAGAAGCAGAAGCTCAACCTGCGTCAAAAGAGCATCTGCCGCCACCCCAAAAGCCCATTAAATAGCATCATGGTGATTCCCATTTTATCTTCTTCTTGGAAAACAGGCGCCCGTCACATGCAAACGTCATCACGGCGTCTCTTGGTTGGCCGTGCAAGCGCCAGTTTTGGTGACGCCTCTGATGCGGGATCAAATGCGTCATTCATTGGCCACAGTCGCCACCAGGCACAAGGGCGGTAAGCTCAATTCTACCTTATCGATGGGGTTGATGTCCGGGTATTTTACAGGCGCCCGTCCAAGGTTGTTTAGCGGCAAAGTTTAGGGGGAGCTTCCAGTGCGTTTCTTTTCTTGATCCCAAATCTCCACCTCGCATCTTCCATCTTTAATCATCCGCCTTCAATTCAAAGAGACCGAGATCAAGGTTGCTGCACAACAACATTTGCTGCTTGTTCTGTGCTTTTATTCCTTCATTTATTTCAGCCAACATCGTCTCTCTCTCTTCAGCGTCTTGCTAGCACCTTGCCATTCTTATTCACCACCACCAGCGGCAACCTTCTCCCGTGCACCACCGCCCGATTCACGACTCCTTCGTCGTCCCAGCTGAAATCGACCGTCCCGCCTCCTCTCAGACTCCCTCCTTTAACGCTTCCACCAGCCCATTCCTTGGGAATCGCCGGTCCGAGAATCACCCTTTGAACGCTGTTGTCGCCCCATTTCTTGGGCAGGTCGGTATACAGCATAGCCAGCGCGTTCGCCGAAAGACCAAAGTTGGCATCGATCTGGAAGGGCAGAGTGACCTCATACGGCCAGCTGCCAGTTGTATACACCGACAGTCCGTTGGCCGCAAAGTTCATGTCGATGGTGTACTTGAGCTCTTTGTATGCCTCGTCGGTGACGCCCAGTTGGCCCCAGCACGCTCCTCGCCAGACCTTTTCCCAGCCCGTGTTGGAGTCCTCGGTGCCGTTTCCGCGAGAGTACAAGCTGGTGGCGACGGCGTCCATGACGGTCTTGTTGTCTGCGTAGACGCTGGAGATGACATAGCCGGGGTAGAATCCGTACAAGTGAGACAAGTGACGATGCGTGTCGTTTTTGGTGTCAATGTCCATCTTCCATTCTGCAGAGGCGGTTAGCTTGTCAGTCTCTTTGATACGGGCAAAAAACGCTTGCCTTGGATCTGGCCCCAGCTTCCAACATGGACGCCCGGATCAAGTTTGCTGTACGATTCTTTGACCCGCTTCAAAAAGGCCGTGTCAGGATCACCCGACGCATCCCAATCTTTGATGATGTGGTCGAAGAGCTCCCAGACCACCTGCTGGAACTGAGCACACCCAAAAGTCTATCAAATTTCAATCAGCATCTTGTCTAAAAACGAGATGGTTCCAGACTCAACTTACCGTTGGGCCATGCTCTGGAGAGTTGCAAGGGTTGGCAACCAAGGTGCCGTCGTTGAAGTATTCGTCCGGCACCATCATGTCGACCCAGAAGCTCGCCACGCCCTTCATGAGGGGATATCCCACAGAGGCATACCATTTCTTGTCACGGCCATAGTCGTAACGATCCCACACGTGCGCCACTATCGAATGTGATTAGCAATGGCTTCCCTTTCTCTGCCGTCACCAACGATTGGACACGTACTCATCCAGGCAATGTCGTGTGCAACGTTTGACCAAGTTGCGTCGTTTTCCTGGCTACTCAACGTCAGAAGAAGAATCCGCAATCAATCTGCTTGATAACTCACGCCGTATGGCCAAAGATGTTGAGATTGGTAAAGGCAACCCAGCCGCTCACGTTGTACCATAGGTTTGCCGTCTCCGTCCCACGAGGAACCCAGGTGTAAGTCATAAAGTCCCAGAGAGGATCAGTCAGGCCGCCCAAGCCCATCTTTTCGACATGCCAGTGGTTCCTGATGGAACTTCTGTCAGTAAACTAGATGACCCAAGTTCAGACAAGGTGATTGCTTACATCTGCACATTGACATCGATGTGGTAGTCGGAGCTCCACGCCGGGTTTCCATCCGGAGCCCATGAACCCTGCAGATTCGGGGGCAGCGATCCCGGCCGCGACGAAGCAATGAACATGTATTGTCCATACTCAATCAGCAGATTCTCAATGAAGGGATCTCCCTTTTCTGTCGAGTAGTTTGCAATCAGATCCATCGTGTCGACGTCTGCAGAGTTATGGGGATCGGGAAGATCCAAAGTGAACTTGTTAAACCACTCGCCATGGTCTTTTACGTGGCTGTCAAGGATCGTGTTGTAGCTCTTCTTGGACACGGCACTTATCGTCTTTACAACGCCAGGATACGGATCCGCTCCTCGGAAGGAGTAGTCGTGAGCAGCATTGCCCTTGGTTGCGTCGTACTCTGTGCCCGAAGCCACGACAATGGTGGCCGACTTTGCAGATCTTGTGCTGAGAACGGTCTGGCCGTTGCTGTTGCATGTGGCTTTTAGTCCGGCAGAAGGAAGAGCGCGGGCCTGGGCATCAATCTTCATGCCAATGAGACCCTCGCCGTCGTTGGCCACAGTTCGTCCGCTCAGCCAGATGCCGCTGGATGAGCATTTGACAGTGGAAGGCGGGTTGGTGCGATAATTGTCGACCAGACCAAAGGTGATTCGGGGTAGTGGTTTGTTGGAGCTGACGTGGTAGACGCAGACTTGGTCGGGAAAGGAGCAGAACTGCACACTAGACGCAAGAGTAAGTACAAAGGTCTGAAAAGGAGGTGATGCCTCACGTACGTCGAAAAAGTGGCTCCGTCTGCAGTGAATTCGGCGCTGTGCAATGCTGTTTCCAGGTCCAGCGTTCTCTTGTACTTTGAGTACTTGGTCACTCCCTCAATGGAGACTGTGAGGTTGGCAAGGGCTTCGTAGGAGCCGTAGTCTGCTGTTCCGCCGTATAATGCAGATTCATCTGATGACAAGGGTTAGCGGCGTCTCTTAATACGCTGCTAGTATCGGCAACGTGCCTCCTGTTCCGTTCTGGAAGATGGCCTGCTGGATTCCGGGCAGGAAGTGAGCCAGCGATGATGAAGGGTTTCCTCCCGTGTAGCTCTATCTGCGTCTTAGTTGCCAGTCTATGTGACCAACCGTAAATGTCTTACCGAGTTTGCAAACGGGCCACCGCGCCAGATGCTGTCATCATTGAGACAGAGCAAGTCATCACCAGGAATACCCAGCGGTAAGCCTATGTGGTCATTCGTCAGTCAGCCACTGACAACCACAGTCCATCCGTCTGCCATATTCAGCCAAACTCACCTCCCTGTCTCCCGTTCCCAATCGTAAATCCAGTCATCAACACATTCCCCGGATCAGCCGGCTTCGAGGTCCAAAACTTCCTCGCCGCCACACCAGTCTGGCTCATGGCCAACGCGGCCACAACAGCAACCTTCATATTGAGGAATTTCTCCAATCAATCGAAAAGGGAAAGAAACCTCTTTGCCCATAGAAAACCAAAACTCATCCTTGTAACAAATTGCCTTGTTTTTATATGTGGCATCACAGTCGAGCCGACGGGTATTTTTGCCTGCCCGCTGCGGGGATCTTCCATGGCACGATGATGCTTCTCCACGTTGTGAGCAGCGCAAGCAACTGCCGTTCCGGGAGAAGTATCTGCATACATTTAGACTACGTTTCTGGGAATCCTTGGTAGAGAAGGCTGCTGCACTCGTACATGGCTTGAAAATCGGGGCCTCGGATGAGTCTCTGGTGAGGCCAAGATCGACACTGCCGGGACAAATCCTCCCTCCCCGCAATTTGGCTGGTTGCATAATTGTCCGTGTTTGCGGGGAAAGCTGTGAGTGCATTATGCCATCCGGGGAAATTTCCGGGCCAAGAGACGAAAGGATGAAGAGGTTCTTTTTTGTTTCGTCTTGGTCATTATTGCCGTGTTGGGGAGGGCAGTGAACTGGGGGTTGGTCGGTTGGAGATGGAGGGATGGAGGGATGGAGGGATGCTCAGCCTTGCAGTTGTGGATTGCATGACTGCCTGCAGGGTAACGCAGCAGCTCCTGAGTGCATACATGTGCGTATAGATTTAGTGTAACCCAGATTGGTGTTGAAGGAATATCGGATGGGGGATGTATTTGGAATGGTGTTGGTATGTAATGAGAGACTCTATCATGGCTTCTAGTCGAATGTACATGGGCTCTGGGCATGACTACGATGTGCTGTGAGGAATCTCATCAGGGGGCTCTTGAGATATGTACCTATCTTTCTACGGACACTTTTAACTATACACACCGTGATCGCTTTCCTCATTATGGCATTTGGAGACTGTTCTGTATGTTTCATTCATCATCACCTCTTGTTACTGTAATGATGAGATGAGAATAGATGATGAGACACTGCAACGTGTCCTCTGCATGGAAACAGTATGCTTTCATGTTCTTTCTCGTACATCACAAGCTATGTAATTCGAATACCTTGACTGACAGTCTTGCTCATGCTTGCCAACATCAATCATGCAATAAAGATGGCGCTGGGATACCATCAAGTACCGGTGTCTCGCAACCGGAAAGCCAGCCCCCTATCCATCCAAGGGGCCGCCTCTCATCCCATTACCCATCCCACGACTCGTCCAATACCAGGCTGAAATCATTTCGCACTCGAACAAACTCATATCGGCATCTCATCATGCGTCATGTCGTCATCACCCATAACATCCAACCGAACCAAACCAAACCAAACCAAACCAAACCGTTGGAATCACTGTGGTATATCCCCCCCTTGCCTTTCCCGCTCAGCTGCCCTTTCTTCCTCCTCGATCCTCTTGTCAAAGCGAGCCTTGCACTTGTGTCTACACTCGGCACACGGCTTCGTGTCAATGACATACGTCAACTCCACCATCCACCCCAGCAGGTCCCGGAACGGACATTTCCAGTCGGGCGCGGCGTCCTGCCCGGACCTCTCCTTGCGCTTCTCACACGTCGTGCCGGAGTTCGGAACCGGGGCCTGTTTGGCCGTCTTGTGACGCCACAGGCCGTCCCAGAAGATGATGCGGTTCCTGGCCATGGCGCAGTCCTTTTCATACGGACACGGGCAGAGGACGTGGCACCAGAAAAAAGTACACATGGTTTTTCGTCGACGAGCGGGCAATCAATTAGCCTATATGGATTTGGCTGCCGCTGGCCGAGATTCGCGTGCGGGGCGATGCGAGTCTGCGCCGGAGTTTTGCTGTGACATTCCCTGACGATGTTTTTTTCTTCTTCTGGAGGCTGCTGTCTTTGGCGCATGAGGATGGGCCAGCCGCTTGGGGTTGAGGAATTTGGGAGGGGGGGGAATATCAAGGCTCTGACTTCGGGATGGTGAGAAAAAGGGGAGAGGGAGAGGGAGAGAGAGAGAGGGAGAGGGAGCTGTGGCGGTTGGAGAGAGAAAGGGGAAATGATTTACGATGGACTGCTGCAAGGCATCAATAGTAAATGCGTGCGACGCGACAAGTTGCATTGAGAATTGGAATTGCTACGTGGAAGAGGAACCAACAACGGCGTCAGAGGCGAAGAAAAAAAAAAAAATACATAATCACCGGGTCGGCGATGAAAAAAAAAAAAAGAGTAGGATTGAAGAATGGATGGATATGAGTGAATGATGGACATGGTGATAAGATGCTCGAACCGAATCTACCATTGATTGCTGTCCGGGAGGTGAAACTGAACTCAACAGACGGACGATTCAATGCTCTGCCTGTATTTTGTGCCTCGAGACTGGATCTCAGCAGAGACAAAGTACCTGCAAGTATCGCCTGTCCTGCGGGCGGGATTGAGGCCTTTTCACAGCTGAGCGCAGTTGAGGCTAAATATAGAAATGTGAGAGAAAAATGCAGTGGACGATGTTGGATTTATCTCGCATACGAGTACAAGCCAGGCGGGCTGCCGACACGGGCTACCGCATAGGTACATGAGCGGCGCAGTCACGTTGTCCATCCACTCTGCCTGTCACGCTGTAAATGACACATGTCGTACGGCAAACAAGAACAAACAAACAAACAAAAGTCATCGTCACCAAACAAACAAACAGAAGAGAACGGAACAGAACAAAAAACAACAATCTTTGCTTTTCCTCTTGATAACACGTTACATGGACGCCTTCTAAAAACATCTCCTCCCCCGGGGCTCAATTCCGCGACTCGGAGTTTTACCACCATCATCAGCCCCTTACAGAGCGGGCGTGTCAGCATACTGGTTAAAGGCCACATCCCGGTCGCCAGCAACTCCGAGATTCTCCACCAGCTTCCGGATCTCACCGGCCTCGCCCGGAGTCAGACGGACGTCCTGAGCGCCGAAGTTGTCGTCCATGTACTTGGTCTTCTTGGTGCCGGGAATGGGAAAGATGTCGTCGCCCTGGGCCAGCAGCCAGGCCAGCGCCAGCTGGGAGAGGCTGCAGCCCTTGTTGGCGGCCACCTCCTTGAACCTGTCGAGCAGCTCCACGTTCTTCTTCAGGTTGTCGCCCTTGAACTGCTCGACGCTGTTGCGGTAGTCCGTCTTCTCCAGCTCCGCCGTGTTGGTGTACTGGCCCGTCAGCATTCCGCGGCCCAGGGGCGAGTATGCGATGGTGGCGACGCCCAGCTCGCGGCAGGCCTTGAGGAGGTACTTGGACACGGGGCCCTCCGTCTCGAGAGCCCAGGCCGAGTACTCGATCTGGACGGCGGAAATGTGGTGGACGGCGCATGCCCGACGGAGACTGTCTCCGGAGATTTCAGAGAAGCCAAAGTACTTGATCTTGCCCTCGCTGTTGACCCCCCTGGTTAGTATATAAAGAATATCGTCGACATTGGGGATTGGACAGATGGGCTTCCTACTTCTTCAGCTCGACCATGGCCTGGACCGTCTTCTCAATGGGCGTCTTTCCGTCGACTCGGTGCGCATAGTACAGGTCGATATAGTCGACTCCGAGCTTCTTCAAGCTCGCCTCGCAGGCAGTCTTGGCATACTCGGGAGTGCTGTTGACGGATCCCTTGTAGGTGCCGTCCGCCTGGACCTCGGCCAGAATACCAAACTTGGTGGCCAAGAAGATGTCGGCACGACGCTCGGGGTGCAGCTTGAACCACTTGCCGATGAGCATCTCCGAGTCGCCGTAGGCATCCGAGGTGTCCCAGTGAGTGCAGCCAATCTTCCACGCGTGGTCGAGCACGGCAAACCGTTCCTCGTCGTTGCTGATGCCATTTGTTAGTTGAAGTGATTGGAGAATCCCGTCGACTTTTGTCTTTACCCAGTTGCGCCGTAGCAGTCGATGCCGATGCCCATGGCACCGAATCCGACGGGAGGGATTTTGGGGCCATTCTTGCCGAGCTGCTTCAAGACGGTGGCAGGCATTTTGATAAAAGTTGGAGGGAGGCTAATTTGAGATTGTTGGAATTCTTTGAGAATGATGGATATGATGTCGATGAAACTGTTGGATTGAAGCTGGTGCTGGTGGTCTGGGTGGTGGCAGTCGAGCCACGCCGGTTTATATACGCTCAGATTGATGTCGAGAAAGAACACAGGCGACAGCTTTGCGAGGCCGATATTCTAAGCAATGTTGTGTTTGCTCCCACTTGACCATCAATCCTCACCAATGCCAACACAGCATACCTGACCAACGCGGGCATCCCACATCACATCGCATAACGTCATGGTCACCGACTCGCTTCGCAGCGAAATCCGCACAACTGGAAGCATCGAGGCCTACCACGTACGACCGCACGAGAGCTTGCAAAAGCCGCTATGTCCGACTCACCCACTGCTGATCAAGTCTCTCCCTTTTCGAGGCACGAATCACATAAATACTATATCCGAAAACAGCACCCAAAAACTTAGTGCCGGCTTCAACTCCGGGCTCAGCTCCGGGTCCGTCTCCTCAGGCCCTGGGCGGAGTAGCGGAGAAGTGGGTCGAGCCCGGAGCAAAACTAATAGGCGGCTCTCGCCTGATTTAATTTGTCTCACCGCGACAATTTAAATATTTGTCATCTCCGGCACTCAGCGTCCAGGAGCGACGGTCAACCATCCAATGTTGTTCAAAGAGAGACAAATTGAAGACAAATCAGTGATCCATCGCCATTAATCTGCCGTCGAATCACGCTGTTCAAGGGGCACACACTTTTGTTCTGTTTGAAATCCTTTCGTTTTTCTAATCATGAGCGCGAGTAGCGGCAAGACGGCGGGTACGATTGCGGATACTGGCGTGGACGCTCCTACGAAGCGACGGCCCGGTCGTCCACGTATGAAGGACAGCCTGCCCGCGGATCCAAACGATAATTCGGTGAGTGGGAGCGAGAGCGAGCCAACGGCCAGACGAGGAGCGAAGAAGCGAGCCGACAAATTCCCCTGTCTGGTTTCTACAAAATCAAGGCAAGGCGCCAGAGTGGGAAAAAAGGGGGGGAGATTCAAAATGGCCTCACCTTGTTGTTTTGTTGCTGCTCCTTGTGTAAACCAACAAGTGTTGTAGAGAAGAAGAAGAAAAGAGAGAGAGAAAATTTGCACACACACACAAACACACCCGCTTCCGCAAGAAGACAAGACAAGAAGAAGGAAAAGAACACAAAACAAACAAGAACAAACTGAAGACTAACTCTGTCCTCTTCTCCCCATCACAGCGCCGGTCTCGAATGCGACTCGCTCAGCGGTCCTACCGCAGCCGCAAAGAGAATGAGCTCGCCACGACAAAGGCCCGGGCTGACGCCCTGCAAAAGGCCCTCAACAGCTCGCTGGACGAGTTCATCCGCTTCCACGAGCTTTCGTCGGGCAACGAAAAGGACCTGCCGTCCGAGTTTGTGCTGCAGCTCAACAAGACGGCCATGAACATCATGGCCATTGCCCGCAGCGCCCAGGCCGACGAGTGGCCGTCGTTTGACCAGGCCGACGGGCTGCTGGCCACGGTGACCGACTCTCACGGTAAGGACGACGACTCCATCTACATCCTGTCCCAGGAGGCGCGGGACGCTTCCTCCTCCAGCCACCACCACCACCACCTGCGGCCCAAGCCCGTCACCATCTCGCAGCGGCTGATGCGGGCGTGCGTGGACCGGGCGGCGGGCATCCTCAACCTCACCAGCTCGCCCGTCATGTGCCTGCTGCCGGCCATGCTTCTGCCGCTGCAGTTTGACCGCCGCGACAACCTGCTGTCGCGGACCATGCGCTACATCCACATCGAGGACGACGAGCTCGAGCTCGACGCCGAGCACAGCCCCTTGGCCAGCAGGCATCTGCCCAAGATGCTGAGGCTCGTCGAGGGCCAGTCCGGCTCCATGGTGCCGCGGATGGCGCCCCCGAACCTGCAGCGCCTGCGGTTCGGCCGCACCCGCACGGTGCTGTCCACGGCGCTGCCGGACCTGCAGGGCGAGTGGCTGGAGGCGTCCGACGTCGAGGAGTATCTCGAGCAGCGGGGGATTTTCATCCGGCAAGACTCTCCAAACACTGACATGCTCAACTTAGCAATCCCCCTCGACGTCGGCCTCGCGGCGCAGCCGACGGACCTCAACGAGGTCAACAGGCACAATCCCGTCCGCCTCGTCCGGCAGACCAACCCAGGCCCCCTCACAAGCTCAAACGCAAACGCAAACGCAAACTTCATCGACCCCTTGCTGATGCCGGCCGACGCCTCCTCGTTCGAGACCTTTCCTGCCGCTACCAACCCCGACTACACCGTCTTTGGCCAGCAGCGCGACGTCCAGGTCGTGCCGTCGGGCATGAAGATGTTTACGCCGACGTCGTGGGCGACGGAGGACGCCCACGTCTTGCCCATGGACATGGCGATGCATCACCAGAACAACAACCCGGAGCACATCAACATCATGTTCAACCTGGACAACTTGATCATGCGGCTGGCGGCCAAGGCTGTGTGCTTGGGGCCGTGTCCGGGGATCAGGAGGGGGCATGTTGACGAGGCGATTCGCGATTCGGTGGTTCAGATGCCGCCGATGTAAGACGACGTTTGATGATACATGTTCCCTTTTTGCTTTTGTTTTGATTTTGACGTTTTCTTTTGTTATTTGTTGAGTTTCCTTTTGGTCCTCGAGCCTTGTTGGCGTCGCATATAGTCATGTCTTCTGCATTGTGTTTCTGATGGGCGTTTTGCTGAGCATGGTTGCATTCATATCAAAGTCAAGCATAAAAAACAACACCGGGAAAAACTCCCAGCCAAAAAAAAAAAAGAGAAAACCATCAAACAAGCTCTCAAAACCAGGGGAAAAAACAGGAGCAGCACATCACATCCTTTATATAGTCCACCCTAAATAAGACGGTACAAGTCTGGAATTGTTGTCTAGTTACTCCGTTGACTCCAGCCCCAAGTTGCTCATTATGAATACATGCATGGATTATCAGCCTACAGACCCACCGGATGACCCGGCAGGATGACTATGAGACGACGTTGGATTCTTTTTTTTCCACGAGTCATATACTTTGGCTGTTTCGGACAATTTACAAATTAACTACAGTCTTTGTCATGGCCTTACTAAGTTGGGACCGGTCAACTTCGGCCTTTAAACTCGACATTATGTCTTCTGTTGCTCTGTAAGTCAAAGGGATGGTCACCGGCCTCTAAAGTTTTTTTTTTTTTAACGAAAGTCATGTTTTATGTTATATTGCAAAGCAAGGAGTGGGCTAAGTCGAGCTGAAAAGCTCATGACACTTGTGTCTGTACGCTGTAATGACCGTCCGCGCTTTATATACGCTTCCCCAATAACCGTTTCCATCGCTTGTGCTCCGACGTAGATATCCCAAAAGTTGTCAATCTGGTTTGTCCCTATCAATTTCCCACAGCATTCCAGCCCCGTCTCACCGTCAAACACTGTCGTCTCCCCCAACTCAAAAATCCCTCTTCTACAAATCTCGCACCAAGCGTGCTCCAACCCAAGCATACAGGTAGTTCCTCTGGTACCAGTTGACGAAGCTCTTCCTGCCGGCCACGCGCGGGTGTGTCGCCCACGAGCCGCCCAGCACGACATTGTGCTTGTCGTCGAAGAAGTCGGCCGTGTAGCCCGGGTAGATGGTCATGGGGCGGAACCCTTGGTGCGGCCGCAGAACGGTGCTGGTCCACTCCCAGACGCCGCCGAGCTCGCCTTGGCCGGCGAGGGAGCCGCCGTGGGGGGTTACGGGAACAGGGTGCCAGTGGAGGAAACCGGTGTTGGTGCTGCTGAGATCGGCGAAGAGGGACGAGGGGGAGGCGGCCGATGGGGGAGTTTCCTGGACGCCGTCGTTGACAAGGTGGCTGTTGAGAGACACCGGTGATTAGCTTTGATGAATTGCCTTGATGATTCGGAGATGAAGGATAGTTTATGACTTACCCGTTGACTGCTGGGACCTTATTGGACAACTTGCTCTGCTTGGCCATGTCCTTTTGCCTCTCGACATGAGCATAAATGCTCTTGGCCTCCTCCATCGTGGGGATTCTTCCACCCATCCAGGCGGCACAGCCGGCGAGCTCGTCGTACGAGGCGAACACAGGCCAGTCGAGAGCATATCTCAGGGGCACCAGGCCATAGACGGTGCGGACGGCCTTGTTGTGGATGAAGCTCTCGGGAAGCTCGCTGAGGATGGGCTTGCCGGGGGTTGTGGCGTTGGTGTTGTGGTGGTAGTTGGGGGGGATGACGGACCATGAGGCGGGGAGGGCCTCGATGTGAGATGACAAGAGATATTTGGCGTACTGCATCGAGGTTAGTTTTGTTCTGTCACGAGGCTGAAGATGTATGAGATTTGGGCTTACTTCTTCGTTGGTGATGGGTCTGCCCTTGGCCTCGAATGCATGCACCTTTTCCTGCCTTGCGGGTTTTTCATTGTCCCTGTGAATCAAAGCAGTGTCAGAAACGATTACCTTCAACTAGTTAGTCAGGAAACGGCATGTCTCACCACCCAAAGTGACGCTTAGAGTCGTGCTCATCCTCAGGGTCGTCCATTCCAATAGTAATCGTCTGCTCCGGGACTTGAAACCACTCGTTGGCCACACGCTGCGCATACGCCTTCTGCGCCATCTTTGGGAAATCCGGAATCACCGTGTGCGGTGGCGGAAGCGTCTTGTCGCTCTGGAGCAGCATGTACAGCAGAGTCTCAAGGTGAAGCACCTCGTGCTCGAAGCCGATCCAGACGGCGCGGCGCACGTCTCCGACCAATTCGTCGGGGTTGGCGTACATCCTTTGCAGTCTCTCGCGGACACGGTCCTGGTAGGCCAGGATATCTTCCAAAGGAGGCCATTCGTCGGGGATTTCGGAGTGGTCGTGGCACAGTTCGGGGTTGTCGACGTCGGGGTCGATGCCTCGCTCAAAGATGCTGTGGAAATAGACGGGCTCTGTCCCGCCGGCCTTTGTCGTCTTCTTCAGCTGAATGTCCAAGAAGGCGGGGATGTGGCCGAGGTAGAAGATGCACGCGTTGCGCAGCTTGATGGGCTTCTCGTTGAGCTGCTCGTCGGGGAGCATCTTTCGGGTGACGGTATCCCACGCCGCCCAGAGACTCTCCCAATCAGCCCAGGTAGGCAGGGTGTCGCTGGCGTACAGCTCAGGGAGTCTGGTGAAGGGCATCTTTGCCTTTTTCAGCATGTGTAGCCCTTGAACATTGGCAAAATATGTCAGCGTTGGTCGTATAACAGAGGGGAGGAGATGGTCCAAGCATACCGTATTCGCCGTTGTGGCTCCATCTGGTGACTTCTTCCAAGCCAGCCGTCTTCCACAGCTTGGCGACACCAATGTCAGAGTACTTGAAGCTCTGCTCAATCTTGATGCGCTCGTGGGGCTTGATGATGTGTCCGAGAACTGAAGCGACCTCGAGGGGCGAGACAAAGGCCTGGTGGCGACCACCATCGACGTCGTAAACGTACTCTCCGGTGACGTTCCACTCTTCGACGTTGAAGACTTCGTCGCCGAGAATCTCATTTGCGTGGGAGAGTCCATTGAGAACGAATCTGATTAATTTGATATCAGTTTCATTCAGGTTGGGACGCGTTGGATAAGTCATGGTGTCTTGTCTTACTGATGGGTGATGCCCTTACTATCATTGTATGCATGGCTATTGCGATTCTTGTGTTAGCTCACTTTCCTAACCATCGTTTCTCTGCTTTCATCTGCATGCACTTACTAAACCTTGTCCGGGTTCTGACAAGAGTCGACGCCAACAAGCATGAGATCTGTGGGCTGCAGAATCTCTGCAAACGATCTGAGGAAATCTGCCGCCTCATCACGGTTGAAGTTGCCTAGAATAATTGAAACCAAAATTATCAGTCAATCACATCAACGTCATGAAAACACCAATAGAAGCTTCATACCAATGCTGGAGCCGAGATGCAGGATGCACTTTGGGCGAGACAACATCGCCTCCTGCTTGAGCCACTCGCAACCATCGTCATACGTCCCGCGCAAGCCCCGGCAGCTTACATATTCAAACTCGGGAGCCTCTGCAAGCGTGCGCTCCAGCTCCGTCTGAGACAAATCCAGTGCGAAATAATCAATCTTCTTTTTGGCATCTTCAAATGCCTGCAGAAGAAGACAGACTTTACGCAGGTTTCTATTGTCAAAGGCAAAAGCCAAGTTAGGGACTAACAACACCAACAAACACCAGCTGGGATCTTGAAGGCAAAGCTGGGAAAAAAAAAAAGGTCGAGACTAACCCGCTGCCCAGCTCCACCACGATGGCTCCCTCGGGGATTTTACTGGCCATTTCGGCCGCCGATTTCTTCAAGAGCTCGATTTCATAGTTGGTGAGGTAGTACTCGTCCAGATATGTAATCTGGCAATCGATTGGGTTACACAACTGCAAAGCCACACGCTTCTCTGGGACAGGGTAGGGGGAGGGAAAAGAGGAGATTGATTCAATCCTTTTGGAGGGGATAAACATGGACATACATCCTCAAACAACTGAAGCCCCCTCTCGTCATATAGAAGCAGTGTGGGCAGCGTGCGAGGGCCCTGCTCGGGGTTCATCTGAGTCAGGATCTCGTCCTTGAGGTTAATATCGATCCGCGCATTCTGGATATCGACGATGTCAAGCGGCCTGGTCGTGGCCTCGGTAGTCTTGAGCGCCATCGCGTCGCCTGTGAGGTGCTGCTGCGCAAGGAGGACGGACTCCTTGACAGCGGGCATTGTGACTACGACTTTAGAGAGAGAAGGGGGAGAAAACACGCGGCGTGGGGGAGTGATGGTGGTTTCTTCTCCTCTTGATCGTGGGTATGTATATATCAAAAGCCGTTGAAAATGAAACAGTATGAAGTATGAAATAACCAAAGCAACGCGGAATGAGGGGGGGCGGCAAGCCATGACACCGCCCCCCGAAGGCTATCTATATACTATTCTTGCTCTCTCAACGAATCCAGGCACAGGTCGACGCCAAGCGACATGTCGAACCACGATCTACGTAATGTCGAGGCGCCGTCATGGCTGGAATCCTAAACCCAGACCAGGGCAGGCCTACCCAGCAGCTACATGGAATAAGCTGCAAGCCGGCATCGACAGCCAGGTCTTGAGCATGTACACGAGCCACCGCAATGTTCTAGCCTCTGTCTCCCACATTACGCCCGTTTCGGATGGGGGTGTAGCAGTGAGATGGTCCTGGATGGATGGTTCGCTGGGCCGCTTTCCCCTCCCCGACATGCCGAAAGCCTGTGACTCGAACTCTCCAAGGGTGAGCTCAGCAACAGAGAGAGAAAGAGAGAGAGAGAGAGAGAGCAAAGCTTCGTGAGGGTCCGCTACGCAGCCATGATGCAAGACACCGGGCTCCGTCAAACCACCGGCCGGGCGCCATGGCGGGATGCTCCAAGCCTGATGCAGGTAATGGTCAGGATGATCCAGGATGTTTACAAGCTCAGAACATGGCACGACGGGGCCCGCACTGTTTGGAATCATTGCCTCTTCGTCGGGCACATTATCATTATTCCAGCAACCCTTGCAAGGCTGGAGGGCCAACGTGCAGGCTTGATTGGGGGCTACTGTAGCTAGGCGAAGGGGAGAGCTCCACGGAGATGGGGGCTTTGGGAACTCACGTAAAACTACCTGGAGAGCTAACCTTGGCCAAGTCAAATGCTAACAAGAATAGAGATATAGGTACCTGAGCTGTTTGGCCCGTCTGCTCAGCCGAAGGAGCTGCCAAAGCCACTTGGGGGAAGTACTTCCGCTTGGCTTGATGCTAGAAGATGCCGCTTAAACTCTCTTTGCGTGAGAGATGAGATTTGTCACCGTGACAAAGGGGGCGACGAGCCGAAGGATGCGAGCTCGATGGAATTACGGGCCGCGGTCAAATCCAGACAGCTTCTTCATCATCTCGTTCTTCACGCTACAGTGCGGCCTTTTGGTGTGCAACGACTGCGATTCTGCTCCGGCGCCGTGAATCCACGCCAAAATGGCTGGCGGAGATCCGGACAACTCGGTAGCCGTTTTTTCGTTTGTCTCGAGACGTGTTCCCGTCCCGTCCCTTGCAGGCCACACACAAGCATAGTCGCATTAAACTCCATCTCTTGCCGGGATATCGTAGCAATCATGTGTCATCGTTGGGCAAATCACGCTCGAGATGGTGGTCTCTTGCTAAGACCGCGAAAGGCAAGGGAGACGGTCATCTTTCCGCCCATCTCAGCCGACCTTAGCCGCTCCGTGCGAATACCCGCGCGGGTGTCGAATGACGAGATCCATGTCCAAGTGTGTGTGTTTCGCTCGGTTCGAGTTGTCATCGATCTTCGAAGTAGCGGTGGTAAGCTGAGAGTTGGGACGGGACAGACAAAGAGCCCGCGCTTGGTAGGTTTCGGTCTATGGTATAGAACTCTGCAGGCTTGGACAGGGAGCAACGCCGTGTTATATATGCCCGCGCAGAGTGAGATAACGCCATTTCCACCATGAATGAGCATTGCAAACTTGACAGCGGCTACATGTAGGTTTGACGTAGCCATGTGTTGTCCGTCTGCAAACATCTCCTCTATTCTGCCCATCCATTTACCGTTCCCTCTGAGAGTTTCCCCCATTTCTCTCTGATTGACCCCTTCTTTTACCCATCTCTTCTCCGTTAAATCCCGCTCTTTGTATTCTGCTCCGATATACGAGTACATTCAGCGACCCCGCCGCAAGCCTCGCCAAACTCATGCAGCTGAGGAGTGAGATTTGGCTGAAACTAGCTTCACTCGGTTACTGCGTTAACCTGAGCATTATCTAATTAAAGCCTTGGGCTGATTGACACTGGAGCAATCGCGCCGTGTTATGACATCCATGCCACAGTCAATAGAAATCACATCTGATTGATTCCCATCATGACAGATTCAAGATGTCGAAACCCCCCACCACTGTCTCTTCGGATCAAGGAATCATGCATGATTGCGGAGTGCATTCATAGCCTTGAATAGCGGCTCCTTCGTATTACTAAACCAACAAACGGCTCTCCGAAGAATGCGGGACTGGCCTGAGCCCGGAATGGCAGGATATCTCAAAGTAGAAACAGGTGCACATTAGCATTGCCTGCTATCTGTGACTCGCGAAAAGTTGCCCGACATGTCCAATAGAAACCGACAGATGATGGACGAAACAGCCCAGCGACACGTCACCGAACCACGGGGGGGGATGCCAGTGAAAGCTCTAGCTGCGGAACGGAGTTAGTAGACGGATTCCTAATCACGGGAGATGGTGTCCAGTATTGACGGCTCCGGTACTGCAGAATCGATGACTTTAAAGACTTTTGCTATTTATCAGAATTAATTAGTAATAAAGATGGGCATGGGGGTCCACACGGGTCGAGTTGCCTGGATCTCGGCTTGATTAGTGTTCAAGTTGGCGGTTTGAAGTTTCAGTAATTCCTAATCCCATGTCCGTAACTCCATCTGCATGGCTCCTGGGCGAGAATTCCATGAGCTGGAACTGCTCGTCTTTTGGCCTCGGGATTCCGGGTGTCACGAGCTGTCAACACGAAAGCTCTCGTCTTGTATACCATGCCAGCCCTGTTCAGAACATCTTCAAACTGTATGAATGGTACAGCTACTGCTCGTCAAGTGCGCGCATCAAGCCGCCTACAAAAAATGGAAATGCGTAGGCATGATGAGAATACGGTCACCATTCTGGATGAGTTCATTGTAGCGTATATGTGCTGATTATCTGTTTCTACATGGTAATCACTTCAAACGCCGGGTTGGTAAGCACTTTCAATACAGACATAACCCAACGATGGTTCAGATCAACACATCATAGTTGAAGAAAATTCGCCATGTGGGCGTCTAACCCGGAGTATGGGACAGCTAGGTACCAAGTATTCTCTCAAGTACTTCGACAACCAATGTTTGTATTCCCGTCAATAGAGAGAGCAATAAGGCATGTTCCCAGCCCAACTGCGTCGTATGGCACATGAGGCCGATGCCAATGCGCAACAAAGTCCAATTCATGCATCCATACATTCACTGAAACTTGCGAGTTGAAAGCCATCGCTGGCCCGTACCATGCCCATCGCATCGGACAATCAAATGTAGAAATTCTTCAATTCTTTTGCACCCCTCAGCCGTTTAAGCTACCATATATATCGAGGAGCTGCTCAAACACATATCCGGGCAGATGAACACCGTTTTCCGTTACCAGGTTGGAGATTAGTTCCGGAGGCTAACACCAGTATCAGTCCAGTATACCAGACAGAGACAAGAATAGATCCAACACATCAGGGGATTGCGGAGAAGAAAAGCTTACCGTATAGTCAACAGCATCCTTGGGCTGCTTGCTCGGCGCTGTAGCCGAAAAGTCCAACACCTCCTGCTGGTAGCCAATATCCCTCTGATCCAGAGGAAACTTGCGCACAAACTTGTGTGTCTCGGCAGCGACGTAGAACGGAATCTTGGCCTGTGCCGCCAGCTTAGCAATCTGGTATGTTCCGATCCGCGAGATAATGCCACCATTCTGCGTCACAGCTTCGGCACCAGTAAACACCATGTGAACCTGTCGCAGCAAGCCCATGACATGCGCCACCGCAGCCTCTGGAATCTCTGCCACGGGAATCCCCTTGCTCCGTAGCTCCTTGACCACGCGATCGCTCTCCTCGGCGCGGACTTCGTCCCGCACGTAAACGACCCTAAACTTGCCCTCGCTGTTCTTGGCCGCTCGCTCCAGCAGCCCGGTGACGGATCGCGACGCTCCATGCGTCAGCACGCACTTGCCTTCCCGGACGAACCTCCATCCCGCTTCCGCAATGCCATTCCTGGCTGCGATGGCCCTACTCGCAAACAGGCGTCCATTGCGCAACAGGTGCTGCCGTACGGCGTCGAAGCTGCCGTCCTGCTGCTTCAGCGACGCGACGAGGTACTGGAGGAAGAGGTCGGTTCCCGCCTGGAGGGGCAGCGGGTTCTCGACAGAGGCCTTGAGGAGGTTGGAATGGGACTTGACGGTGTCGAGGGTTTCGTAGACGGTGGTCGAGGGGACGGTGTTGAGGAGGGCGATGAGGGATTCGATGGCTGCGACGGGCTTTGTGAGGTCGGGGTCGGAGGCGAGGAGGTCTCGGTATGTGGCGACGATGCTGTTACGGGTTAGAATCGGTTGATGGGTGCAGAAGAAGACGAGCGTACTCAAAGGTCGAGTCGTCGGGCTGGGTTCGTAAGGGAAGCTCGGTCGAGACTGGCTGCGCAACGGCTAGAATGAATGCGATGGTTAGTCACGACATTGTTGGAGTGCCGTCGCACGAGGGGAGAGCAGACTCGCCAGCTTCTGGTTCTGACATGTTGTGTGCAAAGAGTGTGAAAGAAGGCAACCAAGAAGGTTAGATTGAGTCTGGGATCTGGTAGAAAGGGAATATGCGCTGGATGCTGAAGATGATGGAGTCTTGGAGCTGTTGATGTGAGTCAGGAAAGTTGGAGATGCATTTTCAAAGTTTTGGCTCGCCGCCATACAAACAAACTTGGAAGAGCTCTACCTAGCCTCACAAGCCACAGATGGCGGGGTAAAGTACTGGATACATGTACATGCCCGCCTATAAGCCACTGAAAGGGACCCCTGTAAATCAGCCCCTCCACCCGCCCAGATCATTGATCCATATGATGCTGGCCATTGCTAGGGCACCCAAGCAGATGCCCAATGGATGTCGAGATCCAGAGCATCTCCATCGTTGTAGCGCAGCAGCACGGCATCGACACCAGACATTTCACCTGCCGTGTAGCAACCGGGCCGCGATCCCCCACCGCCCATTGATTCTTTTTTATCTCTCTGTCATCTTGCTACTTTTGTTTCCCTTCACCACCAACACCAAACATCACCAACCAGCTTCAACACTCAACACCAGCATCACATTCAGCATCAGCATTGCCGTCTGTTTAGCCCTCGCCAGATACAACCCAATTGAATTGCATTGAATTCCCGTCTGCTTCATACTCCTCTCTCCTCTCTCAACCCATCACCAACACAACACATCACAATGGAGGCCATCGATCCAGCAACCGGCCAGCCCCTCCCCAACGACGCCATCCAGCGCGTCCTCTTCGTCGCAAACACCGTCCACGTCTACAACATCCCGCCCCTCACCTCCATGCGCGGCCACGCCGCCGCCTCCTGGACCGAAGACCCCGCCCGTCACATCTTCACCGCGCGCCTCCGCGTCGTCGAGACCTCGTACGAGAGCCCCGACGCCGCCTCCTCCCTCAAGATCGACCTCGTCCTCGAAGACCCGTCCACCGGCGCGCTCTTCGCCGCCGCGCCCTACAACGACCGCGGCGCCGTCGAGCCCGTCGTCGACAGCAGCCGCTTCTTCGCCGTCACCGTGAAAGACCCCCAGGGACGCAAGGCCATGCTGGGGATCGGCTTCGAGGAGAGGTCCGACGCTTTCGATCTCGCCGTCTCGCTGCAGGAAGCCAGGAGGAGCCTTGGGTGGGAGACGGAGCAGAGCCAGAACCCGGCCGATGCAAAGGCCAAGACGGAGACAAAGGACTACAGCCTCAAGGAGGGAGAAACCATCACAGTAAACCTCGGCGGCACAAAGTTCGGCCGGCGGCGACCCCAGCACGCGGACGACGAAGCCTCGTCTACATCTTCGAGCTCGGCTGATTTGCAGTCTTTCGCGCTGCCGCCTCCCCCCGCCGGTGCAGCTTCGTTTTCTCTCCCGCCGCCGCCTAAAACCTCTGATGTCAAAGAAAAGAGAAAGTCGCTAAAGAACTTGGGATTTGACGACGGCCAGTTTGGAGAATTCGCGTAGAAAGAGAAGGAATCAAAATAAAAAAGTGAACATACGTGCAGTGCATGACTATAACATAGACAATCCCTCCCAGCAATAATTGTTAATATCATCCGGTCAATTCGTTTGTACATGTACATTCACATTCGCCATGATGTCCTCCCCCAGTATTCCATGATTCCATGATTGATGCATTCCCAGCCAGGCAGATACACAAACAGACAGATGCAAAAACTCCTTTCAGCCCATGTTTTTTCCCTTTGTCAGTTTTCCTTCTCCTGTGTCCCTTTTCTTTTCTTTCTCTCTTGGTTTTGTTAATTTCAGCCACTGCTTTCAGCGACGGGCCAAACCGAACAAAGACTTGGGAGACTGTTTCGTCTTTCTGCGCATAAAGACAGCCTCTCAATGAGGTGGGACGGCCGCAGCTGGGTATTTTCAGAGTCTGAGTAGCCCTGGTATGTGTACTCCAATCCATGATTACACAAATCTTCATCCCCCGTGTGACCCTCCGCCTCAGTCATGACGTCTTCTTCTTCTTCCTCGAGACTCTCGTCATCGTCATCACCCTCTTCCTTAGCCTCAACCACGGTGTCAAGGGTCCGAGACTTCTCCACTTCTAATGCACAACATTCAGCACAGACTGGTGGGCCGGCAGATGGCACAAATTCCTTTGATGTTGCGCTGAGCGGCGTCCCTAGAGAGGCTGACGGCATGGCCGCATCGGACGAAAAATTCGAGTAAAACATTCTGCGCTGCTGTATTTGATCCCAGGCATCTCTCCCCAGTTGCTCCATGTGCAGCTCGCTCAGCCTCATCACAATGGCCTTTTCCTGGCGAGATGCCTCGGACAACTTGACCTTGATGAAGCTCATTTGCTTGCGAAGCTTCCGTCTCTCCTTCCCAGGATGCTCTTTTGCTTGAAGCACTTCTTCGATCAGGGCGTACTGGTTGATCAATTCCATCACCTTGATTGAATACACATTGAGTGATGTTGTAAGATATGCCCGTTCGGCATATATCTCTTCATATGATCGTGGGTGGAACATGAGATTCCAGGAGGGTGTGGTCTGCTTTGGGTTGCGTCTGCTTCTGCCCCGAGGACTGCTGCTGTTTTCTTTTTCGAGAGCAGGAGAGGTCCCCCTTGAAGATGGCTTTGTTGATGCAGATGAGCGAGAGTCGAGTGAGAGGGTACGGCAGGACGAGGGAGACGACGATGATGGTGAAATGTCTCGAAGTCCTCGCACCGATCTCTCGGGAATGGCAATCGGTTCCAAATCCATTAGTTGTAAGTTGCAATGCTTCGGTGTAAGTGTCATTGGCGAGCAATTGCAATTAGCAAGGCCTGCTCGGTTTATCAAGAATAATTAGCTGTCAAAGGGCAGCAATTGGCGAGCTAGATGGTCACAGCTGACCGGATTCTCCCTCGCTATCTGGCTATTGTTCTCACAAAACAGCTCGACCAAGCCCGAAGACCCGGTGCTGTGGCTTCGGACCTCGGGCCCTGCGCCTGCGTTTTGCCTTGAGAACATGTGTATGATGCCGCCACCAACAGCCTGGCGGGTTGAGTTGACTCTTGTCCGATCGAGTTTCGATGAACCAACACCATCATCCACGTGGCGTCCATTGATCTGTGCGCCCACCACATCCAGCCTTGAATATACTCCGGCAGAGCTGGGTTCAGCACTCCCGAAATAGCGCACATGGATTTGGTTTGGACTCGACGCATTATTGGTTCCGTGGCTGTAATTGAACGGTGAGAGAAAATTCGGTGGAAGCATAGACATTCGAAGCCACAACCGAGTTCGGCGACATGTTACAAGCACAGCGCAGCCAGCGGATTGAGCAGGACAAAGCGCGGCATACGCCATCAGATAGCGAAACCATCGTGTTTCGGAGGATCGCAGAAGCGCCAGAGACCAGCCTGCATGGCCGCTTCCCGCACCAGAGAGACCTCTTCGCTCGTAACAGCTCGGTTGATGTCGCTGTATCGAACGTCTTCGTCTCCTTCTTTGTCTCCTTCTGCCGGCTCATCCTCAGCCAACGACGATGATCGTCTCTTTCTTCTCTTCTTCCCAACATGCGCGTCTGGATGATATTGCTCCATGATGTTGACGAAGCAGTCAGTGGATACTTCGGATGCTAAGAACTTCATGATCTCTGCCCCTTCGGCCTCCTTTCCCGGCATGACCAAATGCCTAATTAGCAGTCCAACTTTCGCAATTCCGTCCCCCGTAAAGCACAGATCGCCAACTTGCTTATGCATGGCTTTGATGCTCTCCCTAGCAGTTGCGGCGTAGTCATCCGCCTTGAGCAATCTTTTGGATGTGCTAGGCTCCCATACTTTGAAGTCGGCTAGATAGATGTCGACCAGCCCATCCATGAGCTCCAGAGACGCAAGCGAGTCGTAGCTCGAGGTGTTGTAGATGATAGGTACTCTCAGCCCTCGCTCGGCTGCATGCAAAACACTTAACGCCACCTGAGGCACCACGTGCTCGGGCGTCACAATGTTGATGTTGTGGACGCCGCCCACGTCCTGAAGCTTGAGATACCAGTCGCCCAGCGCCTCCGGGGTGAGGTCCATGCCGTTTCGCTGGTGCGCAATGTCGTAGTTCTGGCAGAAGATGCAGCGCATGTTGCATCCACTCATGAATACCGCGCCACTACCATTGTGCCCCTGGATACATGGCTCTAGGCCCACGTTAGCACGCCTCTTTTCCTTTGTGCCGTCGGCGTCCTAGTGCCGAAGTGCCTATTCAACAGCCTTTTCAGCTGCGCTTTGAGTTCAGGCGGAGGGCTTGCGAACGGACCTTCGCCAAAATGCGGCGCTATGACATTGACCTTGGCCGTGTCGCCAATGAGGCACATGCCAGTCGTCTCGTGGCGATTGACGCCGCATTGTCTGGGGCACAGGTTGCAGTTGCGGAGGTGGGCATAGGCCAGCGAGCGCTTCTTGGCCGCGTCTCTAGAGGTCAGCCTAAGATACCTTGGCGTGTAGTCGTCGAGAAGAAACGGCGGGGCGAGGTGAAGGCGTCGCTGAGCTGCTCGGGTTCGGGGGATCGATGGAGCTCGCTGAAGAAAACAATGCCTCATGAATGGGGAGGCCATGGTGCAGAGAGGGACGAGCTGCATGCAGGGGCAAACATGGCCCTTGCAGAGCGTTGCACGATTCCAAGGGTCTGCGGGTCGTCGAGTTCGGAGAGATTATCTGATGCAAACCCAACAGAGATTCAGGTTCAGATTCAGAAGCATCGAGGATGCGTAACAGCACGGGCACAGTGTGTGGTGATGAGTTGAGAATCGGGGCTTGTGGTGGATTGCGCATAGCGGGGAGTTTTTGGCGGATAGCGGCCACTTTCTTCTTATCAGCATCCTCTATCACTACTAAACGACCTAGAACGCTATTACATGCACTTCCGTGACTCTTCCAACTCATACGGCTCTTGCAGAACGATGCACGATTATCGGCGCTTCGTCCAAAAGAGATTCAGAGCATTGGCGTATGAGCACGAGTATCATAAAAGGTGAAAGAGATGCTCGCACAATATCACAATATCGAGGTAACCATTCTTAGGCCACAGCTTGCTGACAAGATATCGCAGGACACGACTGTAGCAGTTCGTTGGAGTCTTTGTCCAAGCCTTGATTCGTTCAAAGGCTCCTTTATCCAACTCTAAACGATTTATATTCCCATGTTTCCATCATATCTTTCATATCGGGCTCGTAGCACTCAATCACAAACACTCCAGCCCGTCCCCACACGTCCGAACCGTCATCTGCTTTCAAAATCATGACCAACGATTTTCCGAGATCCGCTCCGATGCACACACATTGCCATGTATGACTATCGTGAACATCTGTTGCAAATTGACCTTCAGACACAGAGCCATAAGACAATGCCAGGTCGGCCTTGTATTCTCCAACCTGCCAGTGTTTGTCCGAAATTGCATTGGGGTGAAAGGAAATGAGCTTCGGGGGAACCACTGCTGCGGTGAGTGTCACAATCGGGAAAATACAAGTCTCATCAGGGCTTGGGGCGATCATCTCCAGTCCAATGGGACTATGGATCTGATTCTCGAATGAAACGGCCTTCATCAGATTATGAAACCACAACGTCTGCTTAGACCAGATAAATGTATATCTGACTTCGCCCTCCCATCCTGCCCAAGACCAGGAAGGGAACTGCGGTCGCCGTCGCGGACTCTGTGAGAGGTCCCAGCAATTCTTTTTGTGATGCCAGGGTAATGAATGCGCGAAACTAGATGTTCGTTCTTCCGGGGGTGTTGGGTAATATGCAAGCCCCCAAATATTGTGGACTGCGTGCTTCCCGTACCAAAACTGTTGCGCGATGCCTCGAAACGCGTTCAGGGAGTCCTCGGCATAAGTCAATTTCCTGGCAGAATACTCTTCTACATTCGACAGATATCGACTGAAGGCCTCTCCCGGTCCCCGGCTTTCGAAGATGAGCCTGCCGAATGCCGCTCCCCGATGCCCGCCGAAAACTCCACGTCGCAGGTACTCGTAGCTTTTGCTTCTGTCTAGGATGTGCAAGTGATCGAGAGGGATGTCGAGGCTCTCATAGATGTTCATTGCGTTGCACTCAAAATAAACCTGCTGTTCTGTAAAAACAAGGCGGCGACGGCTGAGGAGCGCTTCCTGAAAAGTCCAGCCTCGAGTAGACCATTTGGATGATTTGATTGCTGCTTGGGGGTCCCCTGGTGCCCATACTACTGCGACATCGCCAATATGCGCCGTTTGGGTTGCTGGGCGATTTCTTCCTATTCCTGAGAGACCGTAGTTCTCATCTTGGCCTGCCGCAGCGATTATAGTCACTTCAGCACTGCTATATATTACATCCATCTGACGAATTTGCTCATGCTTGACTGTTGGATTGCTCTGATCAATGCAGTATCGGTCTACCCATAGGTATCGGAATCCCATTGCCCGAGTAACCGCCATGGCATCTCGGATAAGCAATGGGAGTTGAGCAGGTAGTCGCTTTCCATCAAATACCTGTGTTTGCTTCTGCGGATGTCCCCAAACGTAGCTCAAGGCGACATACGGCATGCCAGGCTCATGTTCAGTAACACATTGCTCCTGGCAATCAATAACGTGTGTGCCACGCAAATCCGACTTTGGATGGCGACAGAGCGACACATGATCGTGGTTGCAGTAGTCGAACCAATTTTTTAATGTGCCCAAATCCAATACTGGAGGTATTGCCTTTAGTGATAAAGATACTGCCTGTTGCCGGTTGAGCTGCCGGAGCGCTGCATATCCAGACGATTGGATAGGATCCTTGACTCTTTCGTAATTCTTGCTCAGATCATAGCTTTTGTGGGGGAGCAGCATTAGAATCGGAAAGTTATTTGAGTTCCAAAACTCAGACCTTTTCGGAGCTAAGCCAGAAAATTTCGAAAAGGACACTACTCTTATCCAGTCGGCATCGCCATCCAACGTAGGATCTTCTTCATCGATACGAGATTTGAAGAGCATTTGGCACAGGTTGCAGTTCGTCGTTCTCGTCACTCGGTATCGATGGCCAACATCAACGGCCCAGTTGTTGAAGTATCCCCAGGGAACAGAAACGGATGCATCCTCGACTGACAAAGCGTTGGAAAGATCCAGATTGAGGCAGTCTTGACATAAAAACTCGAGAGACGGTGGTTCCTTGAGCGCCGTTTGGATATGTGAGGCTTCTGTGTGACGGTTTCTCTCTTTTGAGGGATCGCTCGCAGGGATAGTGACCTGGAAGTTGGATCCCATGGTTAAGTAACTCGAATAATATTTTCCATACTCAGCATTGAGTAATTTGTGAGAAACAGAACATTTGTTTTATTAGAAGTGACTTGTGAACAGAAGGTGACAAGGGAAAGACACCAAGATGTGGTCAGAGACGGTAAGCAGCGTTAATAACATAGAAACCCCTCTCTACACAGCCCCGTACACGGCCTAACTAGGACTTTAGGCATTAATGATCACATAAACATTCTAATCGATGTGAATAACTGTTTAGACAAGGCAATACAACTCACACCCCGATGCCATCTATATAATGGCCTGTTTGACCTCTGCTTGAGATTGAGATTTCCTTATAAACAGACTAAAGAGACTGTGGAAGGCGATTGTGCAAGTGACTAGATAGCTTTTGCCAAGAATTCTCCTGGCTTTATTTTCCACTTGGCTCAATTGCTTGAAGGGTTTCTCAGACTACTTTCTAGTACGACAACCGAACGTCATAAGAGGATATCTACTGGTCCCATGTACGTGTATTAGTATGTGATGTGATGCTAGAAACACGAAATTACAACTGGGTGGGTGTTCCTTAAGCCATACACGAATGTCGGCAAAGAACCCGCTTAAACTGACCACCTCATGATTAAATAAAAACTTTGAACCCAGCAGCGTCCATTTTGCCGTTTTTTTTTTTGCATCATCTGTTACGGTGAAATGTCGGGAACTGAGTTGATGGGTTGTACATGGCGGGAAGTTTCGGCTGATAACGGCCACTTTCTAATCGGCATCTGTCACCAACGACGGTGTTACATGCACTTGACTCATCCAACTTCAGACACGCAAACCAACAACACAATCAATTCTCGGAAATTTAGATCTGCACTAGAACCGCCAATCTACATTCTAATCGATCTCGTCCGACCTGAAAACCGTCACCGCAAACCACACCGACCCAACCATCTACCTGTTTCCCCCACACAACTCACACTCAGTCGTCAGTCCGCAAGAGGTGGTGATACTCCCCGGGCAGCTCCTCTCTCAGCTTCGCCATCTGCCGCTGCATTGCTTCATTTCCGCTGCGAATCCTACTACTCGCTACCCCTTCAGATGTTTCCTCATAGAATTTCACCTCTTGCCTTGTCTTTCGCAGCTCCCCCAAGGCGATACCCAAGTTATACTCCATCTCCATCTTATCTCGTGCGAGTGTCCGGTTTTCATTTTCCAACTCCTTCTCCCTCTGAAGATGAGCGTTGGCACGTTGCTCCAGCTCTGAAGCTCGTTCTGGCCAAGACGGCGTCACCACAGAGACTACCGTTGGGCGACTCTCCATCTTTCGGGTTTCTGCTATGCCAGGGTGATGTTCGATAGCCGGGGTGATGAAGATGGTTGACTTTCCTCCTGAACCTTTGAGACGGACAAACCTCGTCATCAAGTCGACATGTACGATGCCACGGGAATACCATCCGCCCTCTGGTGTTTGTGACCACATCCGCTCGCCGCTGACTCCTGAGTTGAACGACATCTGGTCCTGAGCTTGAATCTTGGGCTCTTGTTTATCCATCAGGTGGTGTATCAATTCAAAGACATCTTTTCCCGCGTTGGCAAGAATAAATTGGTCCTGCGCATAGGCTACCTCTCGTCCTTTCGATCGTCCCTCCACGCCTAGACTTTGAAGCATCTGCATGGGCACAACAGCTTCTCCCGCCAGAATATCGACTGCCCTAGCGCACATGATTTCGAGTTCGTGCATCCGTTGAATCATGTGTTGTTGGTGAAGGAGTAGCTGACCCAGTAGCGTGTTCTTTGCGGCAGTCATTTGCTCACTATCGTCTTCATTTCCAGATGGAATCAATGAAAGGAGGCCTCCTGTCGCGCTATATTCATGATCCAGCATCTCGAGGCATTCGTTTGCGTGCATGACCAGGTTGTGATGGCTAAAGTACGGTCGTGGTGTCTTCTCGCCAGGCTCGGTGGGTTCCCTGTTGCGCGCGGCCTTGAGAGCGCAGTGGCATTCAATCCCAGTCTCCTCGTCCTGGGTTTCAACGTGATTTGCCAGCGCCCACAGTGGGATATGGTGAAATTCGTCGTCGTTTGTGTATGGTTCGTCGAGGTCATTCAGCCAGTCAAAGGCCTCATTCTTCTCAAAAGCCGGACACCGCTCGCCCTTCCCGTCGACGATTCCAAATGTAGTGCTGACGCACAGCGTCTTGATGAGATTTGTAAGAGACTGCGCGTGCTGTTTCAATGCTAGCATCGTTGGTGGTCTGCCGGAAGAAAGGTACGAGCAATTCACATGCTTCAGGAGTTCCAAGTCCTGTTCGTTCAAGACGCCAAACTCGGGATCGGTCCATTGGCATCCCCATGCTGTCGAATACTCGGTTGCCGGTATATGGTACGGCGCGCCATTTTCCTGGGCGCTTGTAGAGCCGCGTTTGGGATTCCAGGTCAAATCGACATAAGGCATGGTGTGTTGTTACTCGTAATGTAAGCTTGAAGACTTTGGCGGAATGACTTCCCAGGCAAAGGCTGCCTTTTATTTCATTGCATACTAGCTATTTATAGCTTCACCGTTATAACAATGACATCCACGTCTACAGAGAATGTCATCAGGATCATGGCATATAATGGGATGCGAAAACCAACAAAGGCCTGATCTGACTGAGGCAGTGTGGCTGCTCACGGACGTATTTTCCCTTTGTGTTGTGCATTGCGTTGATGCATTGTATGTCGGCATAGACCATTACGAAATATTTGAAGATGCTATTTTGGAAGATCCAAAGCAGTTCCCCATCTTCTAGACCGACGAATGGTTTGGAAGAGGTAGCAAGCAAGTGTATCTGCTTCATCTTGCTAATTGGTGATTCATATCAATTATCGACATGGCAAAATTTCGCCATAGGAACATTCGACTCTTCACTCAACACCTCTGAATGAGACATCTCTTAGCCCTTGGCTCTTCAAAGAAAAAACACCTTGGGAACCATGTCCTCATCGCAGAATGCTTCGAGCGTCGACACTTTGGCCTCTGGATACGCCAAAAAGAAGCGGGCGGTCGCATAACGCAGCTCAATCCGGGCAAGATGCAATCCGATGCAAACTGTCAAAGAGACTTCAAGTTAGCAAATAACACAACTTGCCGTTTTTAGAGATCAAAGGAAGCTCACTTCGCGATCCATTTCCAAAGGGCATAAAGGAGTCTTTCATCTCTCTCGTTGGCGATGCCCATCGTGACGGGACAAAGACATCCGGATTCGGAAACACGCTGGGAATGCGGTGCATGCTGTATGCCTATGCGCAGACGCTCGTGCCTCCAGGCAGCCAGTATCCGGCAACATCGTCGCCGCCCTCGGGAACATATCGTGGTAGAGAGGATTGAATGCCAGAGTACAAACGCAGCGTCTCGTCAATCACTTTGTTCAAGTAACTCAACTCACGGAGGTGGGAAGCGTCAAAGTCGTCTGGGAGAGTTCGCAGCTCTTTCAGAAGAGCTGCCTTGACTGTTGGATTGCGACAAACGGACCAGACAAGGTCTGTGAGTGTGACGACGGTGGAGTCGCTGCCGGCAACAATGTATCCCGATGCGTTGGCCCTGAGCTCCACTGTCGTAAGAGCGTCTTTGTCCGTGTCTTTGAAGACTTTGGTAAACAGAGTCCATTGGACACTCGTCGGGTCAGACTCTAGAAGGTTCCTGTACCGCGCAATGGACTCTTCCGAGTAACGAATCATGTTCCTCGTTGCCTGGAGCGGACGTGTGAAGAATGGAATGGGAAGGTATTTCGCCATTGAGATGAGCGTCGGGAAAGCCGAGCGGACAGCTCCAACGAATCCCAGATTCTCCAAGTCCTTTGTGTAACCGCTCTTCTCGCCAATCTCCAAGGTCCTGAAAGAGTCACCAAAGGAGAGCTCCCCGATAATGTCTGTTGCCATAGATAGAAACCACTTGATGACGTCTGCGGCACCTCTGCTTTCCATTTCCTCGCCCATTCTTTGTGTCGCAAATCAACCTTGGACTGTACTTGGGGAACGGCAATCTGCAGTAACGTTTCGGACATTGCGCCTGAGAGAAGCCTTCGTAGTCTTCGATGTACCTCGACGCGAGTGGTGTTGAAGAGGTTTTCCGTTGTGACGGACAAGTCACCATACCAAAATGTCTTGCGGTACGTCTCTCGAGCATTGTAGATTTCCTTGACAGCTTCGATGTGGGTGACGAATACTTTGTTTTGGGTGAGGCGTACAAGAGGGCCTTTAAAATTGAAGTTTTGTTTAATACAATTGAATTCGTTGAAAGGATAGCGCAGGAAACACTTCAAATGGAATAGCTTACCATATTTCAGATGCAGCTCATGCTGATATCGCGCTCGGTTCCCCTTCAACCAGTGATACTTTATTACGAGGGAAGTCCATTTGGTATACCACGGACCGGGCACGTGAGAGAGGGGATCTTGAATGTAATGCCCAAGCAACTTGCAAGACAGTTAGAGGAGTTCTGAGCTGGTAGAGCCAAGTGGAAACTCACATAAAGCAGTCCCACCACCGCAGCAACCCCAAATAGGTAGCTGGGAGCAAGAAGAACACCAAACACATACATCATGGTGAAATAGGTGTTTTGACCATAAGATATTGTCGCTACATAGATGATCGAGAATGAAGAAGGAAGTAAGCGTCCTTATGTATTGAAGATAATAAACGATCCCTTCGTGCAACTCTTCGGCTTCATGTTTAACCAGGTATCATCACCGAAGTCTCTCGTGCTCAAGCGACGATCGCTCGTCAACAGACATAGTCGGCCTCGCGCTCTCTTCGTCGCTCTCCGATACAATGCGATAAATGAGACATCCCTTTCTTTCACACTCGCAATTCAAGTAGGTATGATCCCCACCACTAATTAACTCGATTTGCTCATTCGTTCGTTGGTGATGCTCCAGCTTAGGGGCGCCACTACCGAAATACCGCTGACAGAGTGCCGGCGCTATTTTCGCCATATCAACCTTGATAAAGTTCTTGGTTAACTACAATGACCAAGATTCTATTCTAATTCTTACCAAGGCAGGCAGTAAAAGAGCAACACAGCAGAGTTTGCCGCGCCGCTTACATGTTGACGATTGGTGCAGGGTAGCATTCGCGGGTTTCGCTCGCCCAGCGCGAGATGAAGCATCGGCAGTCGCATAATACATGGAGAAATATGACCAAAAAAAGTCTGCTTTACATCAATAATCCTCCGCTTACGAGCTTTGTATCAGTTGAAAACGAGTCAGGAATAAATTAGATGACTGATGTCGGCCATTTGCTTGTCCGCCATGGAGGATCTTCGCTTTGCGGCCTCGGACCCTCGAAGAAAGCCATATCCGAGATGTTACCGCTCTCGAAATACGCAGTATCATCGCTCAATAGAGATGATTTACATGCTAAAATTTGGATAAGGGCTGTAAACGCATCGTTCTCAGAAAGGAACGTATAGCCAGTGGAAGCATCACATCAGGTGGGCACTAGTGTAGCTGAAGGGTTTAATCTTCTGCGCCATGGAGCAGTTCGGATCCTAGAGAACAAAGACTTCATTAGTTTGTTCTATGTACCCCGCGTGGATCTTCTTGGCTGTACTTGGGCAGTTCTTCTTAATCCGTGAGCAGTTACTGGCACCCGACATATGCGCCCTCCAAGACATGGCCAGATGGAATCTTGAGATGTCATGAAGCCTGGTAGATTGCTTTAGTCTCGGGCTATTGCCTCCGATTCACCCCACAGCGGGTAATATGTCACTCGGCTGACCGACGAGATTAACGAAACTGGCGAGATTGGCGGCTTACTATCTGCTTGGGTGTGGCTTATAACAACTCCAGCTTCATGCACACAGCCGTGGTGAATCAGAATAACATGGTGCAAAGGTCCCGAGGTAGAATACTTACCAGGACCGAGGTAAAGACAGTAGAGGTGTAGTGGGTGTATATTTGTCTGATAGGATTGACACTGCGGACGAATCAGCGTTCAGTTATAGCGTGTAATGGCCATATTACTTCCCCCGGGGAAACATTATTATCTACAGTGATATTGGCTAGTGGGTACGTGCTTCCAATGGAAACGGACATAATCTTGAACAGTAGTCCATTGTAGATGAGGCTGCATTCACAGGGCAACATTCAGCCCAGGCACAGTTACTCCGGGAGCATTGCGTGACCACAGGCATAATTAAATGGTATGTGGCACCAAAATTGTATAGAGAAACTCATTACATGGATAGAGTTAATAATCACAGACATTTTCGTGTTTTTAACTGAACACGAATAGTATAGAATGGAATGTTTCTTGTAGAGAGTGGGCGGTTGGAACCTGGACAAGCATGGCTTGTTCTCGGAGCTGTAATGAACAGTCGCGCACTATCTACTTCTTGAATCTGAAATAAGCTTGACATTGCTAAATTGAACTTACAAGAAGCTGAAATACGGCATTAAAGTATGTGCAGCTACCTTAAGAGAGGAGTTACGATAGAGGATACCTATTCCTTTGAGCGTATGCGGTTGGACTCTCAAATATCGCGAGCATCATACAAGCTTGCATCTCTAGCGGTTTACATTATCGGACATGCAATTGGATATCTGTTTGATTTGCTCCATCATATATGCATCCATGTTTTTCTTAGTAGATGCGTGCTTTGTTCCTTGCGTAGACCTTTGCCTGAGTTCCACTGCAAACAAAGTAGCTTGACAGCTGTCAACACCACCACTCTGCTTATTTTATCTTCTGGAAGCAGTGAATACAATTTGAAAGATACATCCCATATGGAGAACAGCTGCCTGCTACTCGCAGTGAAGCCAGGTGCGGCCGTGGCAATATTTACACCGCCCGATTTTCTGCCTTCACCTCAACTATTTCACCAAAGACTTGTGCACATATTTTTTTCCATCTCAAAACTTCATTCTTCCTCCTCCTCGCCCTCTCTTTCACCATTTCATCTTCTTTCTTCCAAATTTGTTACTCTTTCGATCATACAACCGGCCCAGTGCATACGCGGAACTAGTACGAAGTTGCGTTAGCCTTCGTTCACCTTCGTTCATCTAGAGAGAAGACTTGCATATTTTCATGTTGTGAGCTTGGATCGATTTACTCCATCATCTCCTCCATCTTTATTCTTTTGGAAGGCTACTGAAGACCTCGACTGACTCTGCAATAGAACTCTCTAGACCGTGCCATCGAACATGGAGACGCCAGTAACTGCTGAGCCAGCTTCTCCAGCAGCTGCAACCCTTCCTACTCCAGCTCAATCTCCCAAGTCAAATCATGCTCCCCCAGAGAAGTATGACTTCAACGACCTAGTTGACGCATTAGAAAAGGGTGATGACTGCAATCTTGCTAGTGCGGAGCAAGACGTCCCAAGCTCCTCAACCAACTCGACTATTCTTGCTGAGAGTATGGGGGAAGAATCCATATTAGTAGAGGACAACTCTACGGAAATCGATGGAAAATCCCCTTATGTTCGCGAGAATGAAGTGGATGGCACAGATGACGATTTACCATCACTGGAAATGCTTTTTGATAACGAGACTGCCAATCTGATCAAACTCATGGGGCACGAGGGCCTTCATTGTGACGAAGCTGATGAACACGATGATGATGATTCCGATTACAAAAACGATGGCGGTGATTCTGATGATGAGAGTGACAAGGAACATTTGAGTGCTGGGGATGACAATGATTCCATTCAGAAGAAAAGGAGTAGAAAGCCGCGACAAAAACCCGCTGCGAATGTTCGGGAATATGTTGCTCGATTACACGCAAAGGAAGACGAACAATTTGCCAAGAAAATGGAGCGAGAAGAATGCAGAAAGCCTGGTGCAAAACCTCTACGTAAGCGCAAGGCAACGGAAGGCGATACAGAGTCTTGCAAAGCCCTGAAGACGGCAAATGGCCATCGAATTTTGCTGCCTGGCGACGACTGCTCACCGAGTTCTGACGACAGCCCACTGCTCCCCATTGAATCTATCAAAGCAACGACTCACGCCGAGCAATTTGCTCAAATCATGGCCAGTATACCGGAAAACTGTGACACGAGGCGCAAAGGCACACAAAAAAGAGATCTGAAAGAAGCCGCGCAAATATTTGGCTATAGAAAGGTTGAAGCTCACAATGGCGACTGGAAATTGAAAGGTATGGCGACGGCTATGCGGAATCACCAGATTACGGCCGTGGCTTGGATGATGAAGAGAGAGCTGGCTCGGTCGGAACCACATGGTGGAATTTTGGCCGATGCCATGGGTATGGGCAAGACAGTCATGAGCCTTGCCTGCATGATTGGGAATCCACCAGATGATGAAGACTGCGAAAAGTTTTGCAATGCCACTTTGGTTGTTGTGCCCAACAAGACAATTGCTCAGCAGTGGGAGAACGAAACACGGGTGAGTTGATCTGAAGGCAACTTGACACCCAAAGCTTTTTAGCTGACAGATCTTATAGAAACACTGCTTGCGACCGTACAAGCACATGGTTTTCATATATGACCCACGCCGAGAAGATTTGCGGGAGGTTTGCAGGGAAAACTTCATTGTGTGAGTATTGCGAGGCATCGCCTACACTGGACGACTTTTTATAGCTGACTGGGTTCAGCATTGCCACATACAAAGAGGTGTTTTCTCAGTACCCAAGCGATGATGTCCTTCGGAAACTTCTTGAGAAGTATGACAGCGACGATGATGATTTTAGGATCGCGCTGGACAAGATTTTGGGCACCTTGTTCCGTATCAACTGGTACAGGATCATCCTTGATGAAGCACATGCTATCAAGAATGCCGAAAGTCGTAGTAAGTTCTAATTTAAAATGGACGACTGATGAAGATTATTGTTAAAACTTCTCGAATTAGCTTCCAAAGCGTGTTGTGCGCTTGTCGGAAAATATCGCTGGGCCTTATCGGGTACGCCTCTGGCCAACAGCTCCCAGGGTGCGTGCCGCACTTCACAACATAGCTTGGATGGCCTCATTTACTAATGTTCGCAGAGATGTACCCTTACATGAAGTTTCTGAAATGTGAATGGACAATGAGTCGCAAAGAATTTCGCTCGATGTTCTTTGGAGCAGAGGTAAGGGCTCAGCTGTACAAGATATAAGTACGAGAGACTGATCATCGTAGGATGAACCCAACCCCCAGTTTGTGGCATTGATCAGCCTCATGTTGTATCGGCGGTGAGACTTGTCGCACATCATTATATCGCATTTAGTATGTGCTAATGAGGGCAAAGGACCGTCGACGATGAATTTCTAGGGCGGCAAATCGTCTCTCTTCCAGAGAGAAAAGAAGTTGATATTTGGGTTGCTCTGTCGAAAGAAGAACAAGCCGTTGTCGAGTGAGTCTAAACCTCACAAAAATTGGATGATGCTGGCATCTCAATTGGGATTCCCAACAATCAGTGCGAAGGCTGTATGAGTACTCACAATATTCTCTAGTGCCGTGTGCAAATATTATAGGCTCAAACAAGAGCGTAAGGACCTGTCAAAACTTGGATTGGAACTGGACGAAGTTGGACCTGAAAAGCGCGGTCCAGGAGAACGACAACGGCGAAAAAATGGCAATAAAAAGCTCAAATCTAAAAAGTCTTCAGCTCACGGACTAGCATGGATTTTGGAACGCGCCAGCCAAGTGAGACAGCGCCAAACCATATCTCATATCTATTGCATTGAGCGTCTTCTCCGCAATGAGTTCCACCTCAAAGAGCTTGTCGAGTTGAGAGCCGCTCTAGAGGAAATCAGCGCCAAAGAAACCATCTTGAAACAACTACAGCTTGGCGTCGAAGAAAATACTGGTATCAGAAAATACCAAAAAGGATTGCAGATAATGCAAGAGCGAGAAGAGAATTTCTTCGGTAAATATCTCGACATGCGGCCGATCTTGGACATCTTGGGAGAAGAGGCGAGCGTGAAGGGTGTCGCCTGTCCTCTCTGCGGAAAGGCACCGGTTGAGCCGGTATTCTCTAGTCGAGTAAGTTGAGCAACAAAAGCAAGCGAATCGTGGTTTCACGCTGACTGAGATGAGTGTCCTCATGTTTACTGCTCCAAATGTATTTGCACAGCTCTCTCGAGCGATGCTCAAGGCGATCTAAACATAGTTGTATGTGGCCCACTTTCTCCGTGATTTAGAAAAGGTTATGATTACTGACTCGGTGGCATAGATGTGCTTCCATGAAGGCTGTGACAAAAATCTGGGGGTAGGCAATGATATCGAAACCATTCAAAAGATTGTGGGAAAGGCCGAAGCGGATGGCAGCACATATCGTGAGCCTGGAAGAGACAGCATGAATGCCGCCGTTCACCAAGATGACGACCGAAACGGCTTCTTCATTGTCAGCACGTTTCTTGACGAAGTTCCCATCCTTCCCAGCACAAAGCTGACCGCGGCCATGGCTGTTTTGCTAACATGGAGGGATGAGGCACCAGACGACAAAGTTCTCAGTAAGTCCCCGAAAAGCAGAAATCATGTGTGATGCTGTAAGCGTTGACACGAGTTTGCTTATTCTTTGTGCAGTTTTCACTCAGTTTACTGGGACGGCAAAGATGCTGGGATTCATGCTTCAGACCCTGAATATTGGATTCAGGTACTACTACGGCGGACTTGCGCAAACGCAGAAGACTCAAGCACTGAAGGCCCTAAGAGAAGATGATGGAATACAGGTTTTGGTAAGGATTTTATCCGTTCACACTGCGTAGTGCTTCATCCTATTCTCATTTGACATGATCTAACCAGCCTGTTGTTTGAATAGGTTGCAACTTTGAAGAGCGGCAATCAATCTCTTAATCTCACAGTGGCGAACCGAGTAATTATCATCGATCAGTGGTGGAACAAGACAGCAGAACAACAAGCCTTTGGTCGCGTTGTTCGAATTGGTCAACAAAAAGTCACCCACCTGGTGAATATCAAGACCAAGGAACCCATTGATGATCACATCTACAGTCTCCAGAGGAAGAAGGCCAAGGATATCGACCGTACTTTGCAAGATGACGGCAAACCGCAGCCTAAAATGAACGACCTCGAGCTGCGCAAGGCTTTTCACCGCAAAAATGCGGCGAAGGAGGAGGAGGAGAGGATTAAAAAAGCCAAGGCGGCTAAGAAGAACGCGGCGAAAGCTTCGTCTAAGAAAAAAAATTGAGGCGGAGTTTTTTAGATGAGGATATGAGAACTTTCATTTCTCTCTACCCTTTCATTGGCGTTGGGATTACAAGGAGAAAAAGTTATTTCATTCGGGACAGATTCGACATGGATTTCGGGATTGAAGATGACAGGCGACAAGCTTTTTGCTGCGAAATGCATTTAGTATGGGCTTCACGGGAAGATATTTATCGGCTATATGGTGGTATTTACACATCTAGTTATCTGGCGCACGAGTTGGCCATGGATATTTGAGAGCACTGGATTTCACGGGTATTTGGTTTGCTGCCGCGTTGGGGGAAAGACGGCCGAGATGATGGCTTTTAGGCTAAGTAGCCGAGCTGATCAGATCAGCTATCAGGCATCTCTTGAATCAAAAGTTTTTGCTTTTTCTTTATTCAAAATTGATTTTGATCTCTAGATCCGGTTTCATCCAGAATACAGAGACTACTCATACTGACACAGCGTTCATAGAGCTTTTCCAACACACGCCAGTTTTTACTACTTCAAGCTTAAGACACCATTTACAGGCGTCTCAGGATATCCTCGACAACCTCATCGGTAGTGGCCTTGCCGCCCAGGTCAGGGCTCAGCAGCTTGCCCTCCTCCAGGTTAGCATCAACAGCCGCGTAAATCTTGGCAGCAGCCTCGGGCTCCTCAAGGAACTCGAGCATCAGAGCAGCACTTCGCAGGGTGGCAATGGGGTTGGCAATGTTCTTGCCCTGGATATCGGGAGCACTGCCGTGGCAAGGCTCGCCAATGGCGAAACCCTCACCAACGTTGGCGCTGGGGACGAGACCAAGACTGCCGACGAGAGCGGCAGCACCGTCGGAGAGGATATCGCCGTACAGGTTGGGGGCAACAATGACGTCGTAGGCTTCGGGCTGGCGGAACAGCTTGTAGACCATGGAGTCGACAATCTGCTCCTCGACGGAGACGGAGGCGTACTTGGGGTCGGACAGGGCGTTCTTGGAGGCGGTGCGGAAGAGGCCGTCGGTCTGCGACAGGACGTTGGACTTGTGGGTGATTGTGACGAGGGGCTTGCTGTGGATGCTGGGGCTGCTCTCGCGGATCTTCTGGCGGCGCAGCGCAATGTCGCCGGCCATGGCGGCGATGCGGAACGAGGCCTTTTCGGAGATGCGCTTGATGGCCTCGGCGACCTTGCCGTCGGGGGTGTCGCGGGTGGTCTCCTGCTTGACGTAGAGATCCTCGGTGTTCTCGCGGACAATGACCATGTCGATGGGCTTGGCGGCGGTCAGGACGGTCTTGACGGGACGGACGTTGGCGTAGAGGTCGAGGCGCTTTCGGAGGGCGACGATGGGCGAGGAGTAGCCCTTGACGGCGTGGGTGGGCGAGCTGACGGCGCCGAAGAGCGCGCCCTGGCACTCGTTGCGCAGGACATGGACGGTGGCGTCGGGGAGGGCAGAGCCGGTTTGTTCGAAGGTCTCGAAGCCGGCCTTGAGGTCGACAAAGTCGAACTTGAGCTTGAGCGAGGCGGGGAGAGCTTCGAGGATGCGGCGGCCGGCGGGGATGACTTCCTTGCCGATGCCGTCACCGGGGATGAGCCCTGCAGGGGGGGAAGATGAGAATGGTTAGCTGGGAGGGGATATAGAGGAGGAAGAAATGGTGAAGCATTGATTGAAGTGAGTAGCATTCAGGAGGGAGGAATTACCGATTCTGAGAGTGCGAATCGACATGGCGGGCGCAATCAATTGGGATTTCTTTGTCTTTGCTTGTGCGTGAGTAACTTTTGTCTTTTTTTTTTTTTGGCGACTCGAGTTTCGATTTTTAGCATCTTCGATCCGAAGATCGGCGGGTTTATCCGAGCGCCATTAGAGACTTGGACATTTTTAGTGGGGGGGCATCAATGGCGGGGGATTTTGTAGATAGCGCTGGGGCTTGTGATGGCAGATTAGATTAGATGAATGAAGATTAGATGAATCATGACGATGATGATGGTGATGGTGATGCATTGAGACAAAGAGACTCAAGATGAAGGATTGAATCCAAGAAATCACATGCGGTGCACGGACTGTTGCCATTGTCCGCCAGCGCTTCTCCGCCATCACCAGCACATGCACATGCACATGCAGGGACGTGTCGCGGAGTTTGACCAATTGATCCTTGTCCTTGCAGGGTGGTGATGGTGCTCACTATGACCACCTAGGAAGCCCAGACGAGATTCACAGCATTTGAATCCTGCGGTTGGGTTAGAACAAGACGGAGGAGTTGTTGGTACGGATGGCGGAGTGAAGCTAATCAATCCTGGTCCTTGAGCAACATGGCGAGGCCGGGCATACCGGGTACAGCTATATAAGAAGGGAACTGGGGAGCTCACATTGACAGATATAAGTTCCATGGTTGTCGAGTCTCTCATTTAAATGCCCGCATATTCATATCTAGACAACTTCAAACTCCACAAGACAAAACAAGAACAGCTCAGCAAGTGTCCGCCACCATGTCGTCCGTCAGGCCTCCCTTTGACCCCGAAGTCATCAAAAACCTCCCTCCCGCCATGATCGACGGCTCTCTCTCAGACTCGCTCCCCCTCGACGCCGCCGTCAGAGTAGCAGCCTTCCGTCAACAAGCTACCCCAATCGCCAACGCACTCAAGGACAAAGTCCATTCCGATCCCTCGCTGGAAACCGAACGGGTGACCATCCCCGGACCCCGTGGAGACATTGAAATCCTCGTTATCAAGCCAAAAGGAGCCTCAAGCACAGACAAGCGACCAGCCATCTACACCATACATCCAGGTGGCGTAGTTATCGGAGATGAATACCTCAACCTCGACCTGGCTATATCCTGGATGAAGGAGATCGACGGCATCCTCGCCACTGTACAATACAGGCTAGCTCCGGAGAACCCTGGCCTTGCGCCCTTTGAAGACTGCTGGGAAGGTCTCGTTTGGTTCGCAAAGCAAGCAGACCGATTCGGCTTTGATCCGGACAAGTTGCTCATCGGAGGCGCCTCTGCTGGCGGTGGTCTTTCTGCCGCGGCTGCGTTAAAGGCGAGAGACGAGGGATTTCCCAAGCTGTGCGGGCAACTCCTCGTCTGTCCGATGCTGGACGATCGTGCGGATACAGTTTCTCACAAGCAATATCTGCGTCATGGGGCTTATTCCGGAGCGTCGGATGAGTTTAGCTGGACGTGTATTCTGGGCGACCGCCGCGCGACGGATAAAGTATCCGTCTTTGAAGCTCCGGGCCGAGCAACCGATCTGTCGAATCTTCCTCCCACGTATATCGACGTTGGGTCTGCCGAGCCGTTCAGAGACAGCGTCGTTGCCTATGCGTCCAGGCTGTGGGAGCATGGCGTGCAGGCTGAGTTGATGGTGTTTGCCGGTGGATTGCACGGCTTCGAATTCTATGCTCCGGAAGCGAGCGTGTCGAAACAGGCGGGCGAGGGGAGGTTGAAGTGGCTCCGCCGCTTGATGGATCAGTTGAAATAAACATCATACAGATGGACGTTCGGTTTGTTAGAGAGAAGCATGAGCAATCGATGGCGGCATGTCAAAGCAGAAGCACAAAAACAGTGGCATTCCAGAACTGGGAGGCTTGAGGCAGTCAAAGATGGAAATACATCTAAAAACTTGAATGATTCTCTGCATCACCACAACGTCGGCACCTCTTCTCCCCTCATCTCGCACCACCATCTAGCCTGCTGATACATCTCCCCCTCGGTGCCTTCTGTAATCATCCAGTATTTCTTCAGAAACCACGGCCGTACTTCCCAGCTTCGGATATCCCACGGCGCGCCAGAGTGTCCAGCGCCAGCCCCAGCACCGGACCCCCAACAAATCACTCCATCGCTCTGTAGATCGTGGCATAGCTCTCCCATGTTGATTATACTGGGCTCAGCATTGATCAGTGCTATTAACCGCTCCCGGAAAACCCGAAAGGGGAGAGCGTCGATGTAAGGGTGATGACGCTGTGTGAGTTGGTTCTGGGTTGGCTTCAAGTCGTCTTTTATATCAACAAATGCAACTTGCTCTGCAATGTCTTCCATTACTCCCAATGTTCCCCTTGATGCAAAAAAATGAGACTCAGTGTCGTGTGCAAACATTTCTGGCGCCGATATGCCCAGCATGGTTGCGTTATATAGAACAGCTGCTACAAACGACATTTGCGTGATGCGGATTGTATTGGCGTGAAGATCGGGGAGCTGCACTATTTACCCATTGTTAGAGCATGGTTAAATAGCCGAGCCTTTTGATTCACCTTGTGTGGGCTTGCGCCCATATAATGAACCGTCGATCATCCTCGTGCTGTTTAACGGGCTGTCTGCGTCTTTTTCTAGTGACTGGAGGCCCTTTCTCAGAATGTCCTTGAGCGTGATCCTGTTCGTGCGGATATTCCTTAGCAGTGCTCTACTCAGAGTGATGTCGTCCTGTAGTAGGAACTGGGCGAGTAATGTATCTGTCTCATCCCTCGCCGGTGATTGGCTCTTGAGGACGTTGACGTTGTGTGACTGAACAACACCAGCCGGCATCGAGGGTGAATTAAACCCGCTCCCCGGTGTTATGGATCCGGAGCCCGACTGGGCAACCAGCGGAGTTGACGCGGAAAACAAGTCCTCTCGGAATGATCGACCGGCATTCATGGCACCATCCGCCTGGTAGTCCAGACTGGGCGTGTATCTGTACATGGGAGCTGGCCCGCCGGTCTGGTAGCTCAAGGAAGACGCATTGAAGCTCGGGCCGCAGCCTACGAAGCTTCCCATTCCCGTGGTAGCGGCCGGGCCGAGATCATGAGGCTGCATCATCCCGGCCAGTCCCATGATAGGCGAGTCCGCGGCCAACAGGCCGGCCATGGTTTGGCCAATGGTGGACGTCGGGGTGGACGAAGACGGCGCATCGTGAGCAGCAATTGTCTGAGACTTGGCAAACGACTCTAGAGCCTGCAGTCGCTTCTTCTGCTTCTCTCCTATTCGATTGGACTCATGATTAGCGGATCGCTCGCTTGTCGCTTTGCTTTGCTTTCCTAAGCCAACGAAGGATTTTCGTGTGTACTAACTGTACGTCTTTTGTGCTTGACGGTTCTGAATCCGTCTTCTTTCCGACGTCTTTAGCTTCTGTGGCACGCCATTGGGGGACTTTGGCGTGGTGCGCTTCCTTCCACTTGACCCGCTGATGCTGCCATCATTTTGCTGCATCATCTCATCAGCAGAATGCTCGCTGCTTGGTGTCGTTGCGTCGATGTGCTCCATTGCTATCAACATCAAGGTGCCGTCATCAAGCGAGGATCAGAGTTCGAGAGCAGCAGCGTGGGGGCGTTGATGATGGCAGCTATCGGTCTAAGCACCACCGACGAGGTGTCGAATTCAGCGATGGTCGGCAAAAGCTGATGAGGTGAGCGAGTCTGAATAGGGGAGTTGATGAGGTGAGCAATCTGCGTCTTGGGCCCGCTAAATAGAAGAGAAGTCAAAGAAAACGATCCACTCTATTATTGAATAAGCAGAAGCTGAAGAGAAACTCTGTGTTTTGTCTATTGTAAGGAGAAATTAATCAGCCTCTTTGTGACAGCCAAGAACGAGTGCCGGGCTACAAGTAGGTTATTAATAAATCACTGAGGAGCCTCAAGGGCAACAAAACGATAAAAGGGGATAAAAAAGAGGATTAATTAATACAGAATAAGAAAGAATCGGGGCTGCTCCGGAATAGGAATCATAAGGAACAGGAAGAAACAACGGCGACGGTAAACCCGAAACGAAACAGACGGCGACCAACCTTATAATACGAATCAACTCGATTCGAGAATTAGCGCGCGCGATACATTCTGTCTGCCAAGTCCGCCTATTTTAGCGGACTTTGACAGGGAGCAAGCCGGTCAACCAGTGGAATCGACGATCTATCTCCGGTAATGACCGTGGCCCACCGTCAACATATGCCTATTTCTAGTATGCAGCGAGAGTGTTGGCCATGTAAGGAACTGGAGACTCACGCGACGTTTAATCCATGATCGGTCTTGAAAGGAAATAATATTCGAATCTGGTTATAATCTGCCTGGAGTCTGCCTAGATCTCAGGGACGGGGACAAATCTGCCTACATCTTGAGACTAGTACAGACCGCTCTGTTGGAACGTTTAGAACTAGAATGACCCCCCTTGCAAAGGCACAATGGATGATACGTTGAATTGGTAGGGGTCTCGAGTCTTTACGGAATTTATTCCGTTTGATACTACTACTTCTATAGAGTACATGAGTCATTAGTTCATCCAGTTCATGTTGTTGTGTAAGAGGTGACTCATTGGGAGATGAGGCGTCCTCTTCATTTGCTCTCGAGTGCTACGGTGTCAGCAAATAGATGATCCGAATGGCTATAAACAATGTTAGAGTTGAAGCAAAAGAGTGTGATTAAGACGAGTTCAAACTCACGCGTCTGAATAGCGACCCCCAATCACTTCCGTCTCGTCTATAGCCTTGCGGATCTCCGCATCTTCATCCTTGCTGAGCTCCACGTCGACGGCCCCCAAATTCTCTTCCAGATACTTGATCTTCTTAGTGCTACTCAACCCGTCAGCTTATAGGAATTCCGTTATGCTTGTTTCCATAACGGAACGATAAATCTTACCCGGGGATGGGGAAGATGTCCGCGCCCTGTGCCAGCAGCCACGCTAACGTCAACTGCCCAGGCGTCACGCCTTTACTGGTGGCAATGGTCCCAATCTTTTCCACCAATGCCAGATTCTTCGGGAAGTTCTCTTTTGAGAATCGCGGGAGGCTCTTGCGGAAGTCGTCAGCGTCAAAGTCGTCCGGGGACCTGATCTGCCCGGTCAACATGCCGCGGCCCAGGGGGCTGTAAGCCACAACCGCAATGCCGAGTTCCCTTGCCGTGCTAAGAATATCGATCTGGGGCTTCTCAATGTCCACCGAGAAGGGGCTGTACTCGACCTGGATCGCCGTGATCGGGTGGACGGCGTGCGCGCGCCGGAGGGTCGCGGCAGAGACTTCACATAGCCCGAGATGTCGGATTTTCCCCTGCCTGGTTTTCGATGGAGCGTGTCGGTTATTTTAGTTCGATGAGAGCCGGTTGGGAATATGGGGGGGGGGCTAACTCTTTTAATTCAGCTAGAGCCTTGATGGTAAGCTCAACTGGGGTCTCCTTATCGACCCGGTGCATGTAGAAGAGATCAATGTGAGAGACTCCCAGCAACTGGAGTGACTTATCACAAGCCTGTCGTACATATTCGGGATCGGAACGAATCGATGCTTTGCCAGTAGAGGGATCGTAAACGCCGCCGCACTTGGTGGCAAGAAAGATGTCGTCTCGTTTTCCGGAATGCTTGAACCACTTGCCGAGCAGTTGCTCGCTATCGCCGTAGACATCGGCAGTGTCCCAAAAGGTGTTGCCTAGTTCGTGGGCACGGTCTAGAACCTTGAACCGGTCTTCGTCTGAGCCCCCAAATCCGTACATGGAACTAAGACCCATGGCTCCAAAGCCTATGGTTGAGACAAGAGGGCCGTTGCGGCCGAGAGGCTTGGTTGGAAGAGTTGCAGGGGTCATTGTTGGAGTGTATGAAGAAGAGAGCTTCAAAGACGCAATGTTCAAAGAGTTTGTCGTTCAATCTACAGTAAGAAGACTCTGCCATGTTTATAAAGGTTGTATGATTAAATTTAGACTTTTGATTGAACAGCATTACACGAGGTTCTGCTCATCTGCTTCTCAAAGCATCAAGTTTGCTCTCCGAGTGCTTAGTTGATCGTTCAGCAAGCCACGTGCTTTGCTTCAGTGATGTTTTTTTGATCAAGTAAACTGCGGATTTACGATCCGCATCTGCGGGAAAAGGCCGACGACTAAGCCGATTTGAACATCTCGATGCGGTACTTGCCCGTTCTCTCGCTCACCTAATCAACCCACTTGCTCACAACACTCGCTTGCCCAGGCTCCTTTGTTTAAAGAAACAAAATTGCTCTTCTTTCATTTCCCTTTCTTCTTTTCTTTCAACACGGCATCTCCATGTTTGTCGAAATACCGCGCCCCAGAACTCGGCAATAGTCACAGGGGGGATCCGGCTCTCGTCCAAGGGAGCAAGGTACTCATCTGATAAAACCCCAGACGGGAGCTTACGGACCCTCCTCTGCTTACCTATATCTTTCCCTTACATTCCCAGCTATTTATCCCTGTCGAGTCATGTGTATTCAATATTCACAACAGGTGCGAGTCGTTGACGGGCGGAAGTAAATGATGATGGGAGCGTGATAAGCGGCAATAGTCATCCCTGCAATCGCCATTTTTTGCCGTTTTGAGACCCGCCAAACGCCGACTCACCGGGCGCCAACTAGGCGAATTAGGCGAAATGATTCAAGACGATCCCTGTTGCTGTTGTAGCAAAAGTTATGAAACAACATCAATTGTCCTGGATTCAACAGGCTGGCTGAAAGACGTTTGTTCAAATACAGAGTATACTTGTAAAATGATGTGAAAGCACTCTTAGAGACTCTGCTTTCATTGGCCTCTTTGAGATGAAAGACGCTCTTTGTCTAACAGTGCACAAAGCATATGTAATTTAGACCGTGATCTGATCTTACCCAATGGCAATGGCTGATCATTCAGAACAAAGCTTATCTACTCAATTGAAAACTTTGGAAATTTCTTGTATCGATTGTTGATTCGTTCAACGGTTGGAGTGTGAACAGCGCTTGAACTCTTCAGCAGCCGGGACTGCAGCATGGCCTCTTTGTTGGTTTTTCTTCAGCAGCATTCCAATGGAGTAATGGTTCAGGCTATGCACAGACAAAGCATGAAAAGCTGTTCATGAAGAGTAGAGCCAATGGTAGAGCTATCATCTTTGTAAACAACTCCAGCCATCACATCATCATTCTGTTCTTCAGCGGCTAGATCAAGACATTTATACCGCATGTCGTCCATATTCCATCAAGTTTTGTGCTGTATTGCCAGAAGTAAAATTTCCAACATTTCCACGAAAAGAGTGTTTTCGATACAGAATATTGAAGGCCTTTTAAAAATTACGGCCGTGTAAAGCATCCTCGACTCCGAGTACAACTTCTTTACTAACAATATGACTGACCCAATAAAACGCATTGCGGATTTTGGCCAAGATGGCTATCTATTTTCAGTGTCCGGAGTTCGATATTGGGGAGCATGCCCCAGACGAGTAAGACACCCTGAGCGATAATCACCAACACTACATCATCCTAATGAGCTACCCTTTTGCAGTCTCCAAAGTTACCTCTGATATCGCCCTTTTTGAAACTGTTTACCATATTTCCTGTTCCACGGGAAGGAAAAGAAATAACCTTGCAGTGGACAAAAGAAATTCTGGCCGCATATAATGAAGATGATGTGTTCAACAAGGCATTTCTCTCCACCATTGTATTCAACAATCCGCTTCCGGAAGTTCGACATGTCTTGTGCCAGGACGCCCGGCGTTTTCTCAAAAGTTCTGGCGCGCATAATATTTATTACTACTCTGATCTCGATTTGGCTCCTGGCCCTTATATGCAGTTGCATGGGGAGTTATGGGAAGCATGGAAGCTGGTGGATGATTCCTACCAGACTTCTATGGTTGCTTTGAAGCCGCAACAAAAGTATTATCCTATTCCAATGTGAGAGGGCTCAAGACTAATGTACTCTTAGCACAACGAGCCCGTTTGAGCGCCTTTCGATAATGGGTCAAGATAGCAATGTCCTCAGTTTTGCTATATCATCTCGAATCAAGTATACTCTTCCGGATAATCCGTTACCGCTAGCTGGAAAGCGCATCCTCATCAAAGATAACATTGATTTAAACGGCATCAAGACATCTAATGGCAACCGTGCCTACAATGAGACATACGCTGCAAAAGATAAAACCGCCGCCTGCATCCAAGGTCTAATCGAAAAAGGCGCGGTCGTTATTGGAAAGACGAAAATGTCTTCTTTTGAGAACTGGGAGGAGCCTGTCCAATATACAGATTACCCGGCCCCATGGAATCCTAGGGCTGACTGTTACCAATCCCCGGGAAGTGGCAGTTCGGGCAGTGCTTCGGCCATTGCAGCTTACGAGTGGCTTGACATTGCCATTGGTACCGACAGTATGTTACAGAGACTGGACCTTTTTTACACACTATGGAAATCAGCTAACAATGGATTGATTGACAGCTTTGGGGGGCGTCACCAGACCCGCTCACTGGTGTGGTTGCTTCGGCCTCCGTCCCAGCATTGGAGCGATCTCTACAGAAGGCATCGAGCCATGTGTCAAGTAAGTGCATGTACTCTGCTCCTCACTCAATTACATCCGACTGACCACTGAAGCTCCTGGGATATTCCGGGAATTCTAGCAAGGGATCTGGAAGATTGCAAAAAGTTCGCCGAAGAGTGGCTGAACTTTGACAATCAGAAATTTAACAATACTCCAGAGGTATGTGCATTTGACTGCAAAGAGTTGCGATATAACACTGACATGTATATAGGAATTTTCCTCCATTATATGGCCTATTGATTTCTGGGCCGAATTTAACCCTACGGATATGGATATGGCAAGGGTGTTTGCTCAGAAAATGGCTGACGAACTCAAGGTAGACCTTGTAGAGATTTCATTCGAAATACATTGGAGCAAGTACGCACCAATGGGGTTCCGCAAGTATCCCTTGGAAAAATTCATGGCAGAGGTATGTTGTTCACCACCAGATACTAACACCGCATTACATTGGATCCTAACATACGGCTAGACTACTCGGGCTATAGCGTATGACAAGTACAAAAACGGCGAGGACTTTCGTACTCGATATAAAAACCAGAAGGGCGGAGAGCCTTACACGTCGAAGCCCAACGAGGAGATTTGGTAAGTCCGGCTTTCATATAGCCTATAATGGCCCTTTCATCTGACGCAGCGTTAGGTCTATCGGAAAGCAGACATATTCTGGAGACAGAGTTACTGCATCTCAAAGAATCGACATTTACAAAAGTTGGTTCAAGGAGCATGTGTTGTCAGGACGCAACAAAAGTGCCATCATAGTACTGCCCCTTGACTCAGCAGGCCCGAGATACAGGGACGACTGTCCTGATCCTAGAAATGACAATTCTAGAGATGCCAATCCTATTCATGACGATGCTAGCGACGAACCTTCCTCTGACGAAGACCCCCACGACGACACTCCACATGAAGACTCTTCATCTGATGAATCTTGTCATGATGACTGTTGTCCTCAACGCTCTGGTCCTGACGACTCTGGTCATGACAACTCTGGTCATCAACACTCTGGTCATGACGACTCTTATATCAACACTTCTATCGACACTTCTTATGTCGGTGCCCCTTATATCGGCGCTCCTTATGTTAACGCTCCCTATATCGGCGCTCCCTATATCGGCGCTCCTAATGTCGGCGCTCCTATTATCAACGTTTTCAATATCAACACTGCTTATATCAACACTTCTTTTAACGACTCTTCTTTTGACGACAGTCTTGGAGATCAGCGTTACAGCCCTAGCAGACCCAGATATGGCTTTGGATACCCAGACTATTCCATGCGCCCCAGAAGGTGTCCTGAAGGTAGGCGCCCTCAAGTTAGGCGTCTTGAATTTAGGCGGTCTGAAGTTGGGTGTTCTGAAGTTAGGTGTCATGAAGTTGGGTGTTCTGAAGTTGGGTGTTCTGAAGTTGGGTGTCATGAAGTTGGGTGTCATGAAGTTAAGTGTCCCAAAGATAACCCTCAGAAACACCATCATGATCACAAGGATAAGCATCAGAAAGATAACTGTCCCAAAGATAAGCATGAGCACAAGGAGAAGCATGAGCACAAGGAGAAGCATCAGCACAAGGAGAAGCATCAGCACAAGGAGAAGCATGAGCACAAGGAGAAGCATCAGCACAAGGAGAAGCATCAGCACAAGGAGAAGCATCAGCACAAGGAGAAGCATCAGCACAAGGAGAAGCACCAGCACAAGGATAAGCATCAGAAAGATGACCGTGCTAAGTAAGACATATCCTTGAGTACCCGCCATTATTCCACGGACCGATGAAAGCTAACTCAGTTGCAGTTTCCCAAGATCACACCCATCAGGCATCAACGCCTTGACACTTGGGCCTGTCATGGAAGCCCCTGTTCTCGCCGTTCCAAGTAAGATTACAAAAGTACAACGTAGTGAGACCCCTTCTAACCAAATGCAGTTGGCCAAACAACGTACAAGTCAAGAGTCAACCACCTAGAAGAGCTGTCACCATTTGCAGTGGCACTGATGGGACCGCCCGGTATGGAAAAGATACTACGTATACCCTTGAAATCATATGAGCTAACTGAGATACACAGGCACAGATGTCAGGCTAATTGGCAAGGTCATGGAAGTCATGAAAAATTTGGGAAAGCCCACAAAGGTCGAAACAGGAAAATTCATGTACGGCACTTAGATCACGTCTTTTTATGGGTTTTCTGCTTGGTAATACGCTTGGTCATCCCAAAGACCTGTTTGTCTTGAATCAAGTTACAGTATTGTTTTTTTCACAGCTCAAGGTAGTTAGTTAGTCTTTGGAACCGACTTCAACACATGCAGGTTGCGCATGACTCATTCGTTACAAGGGTCGGATTGTTGACTCTGGACTTTCCCAGGTCATTGGTGTAATAATTAGACAGGTTATGGAGTTTGATGCAATATATTCTCGCTTAGTTACCGGCATGTCTAGTGAATCGGCGATGTTCCATCGGAGTTATGAGTGAGGTTGTAATTTTCAGGCTGCCAGCGCTACCATGGGGGCAATTGTGGGTTAGTTTCTGCCGGATACGCCTAGTGCGCAGCTGAACTAATGCATCTTGTTACTAAGATTGGAATGGAATCCGAACAGAGATGTCAACGGAAAAAGAGATGCGGAAAAAGAGTTCCGGAAAAGGGGCTCGGCAGAAATCAATAACTGATGCCTAGAGAGCTGAAGATGAGACGGGAGATATTGTGGATAGTATACATGTATGTAAGCTCAGAATGACACATAAGGGGGAGGCAAATTATGGACAGCTATCCCATGAAAGAAATGTCCAGTAGGGTGTAGAATCGATGATACTCCCTGACGCCTTCATTCCGCGCCTTTGTCCACTTCCCAGAGGCCAGACATGGAGTCTTTCATCTCCTGAGCCATCCGCTCTTCTGCCTCCTTCAGTTCATCCTCGAAACCTTTGCCCCAGCTCATGTACTGCTTCCACCTACTGAAGTAGAACACGGCATCGAGAACAAACATGGCCCATCGCGAGCTCATTGCTTGTGCAAACGTCACTTCGCTATCGTCCCGCAAATTCAGCATTGCTGAGCGACCGATCATGCCGAGTCTATTGACGGGAGAATCGTAGAAGCGATTACTACCTTGGACGAGAGCTAGATTTCGTTCCAGAAATATGAGCTCACGAGGGTATAAGCCTTCTTCCCCAAAGAATGCCGATGCTTCGCTGATGGCTCTTTGTGCTTTCTCTTCAGGCGTCTCGTCGGTCGGCTCTGGCTTCTTCTCGCGAGACATGAAGGTATCAGCCCAGGCATCGGCTGTCTTCATGCCCCAGGCGGCCGACACTTCCTCTAGTCCTTTCTGATCGCCGGTGAGAAGAGACTTCCAGAAACGAGCGTATTGGCGCCGCAGCTTGTCAGACAACGACACATAAAGGCCGTGGTCTATGAGCACGATCTGCGGTTTGCCGGACGGGAGACGTCGAACAAACATGTTGCCTGGATGAGGGTCACAATGGACAAACCCCCATTTGAACATTTGTGACGAGAAAAGATCGATGATAGTGGTCATAATATCAGCCTCCTTGAGGCCCATGCCTGCAGAAGTCTCGCCAGAAGGATTGTGTGCACCGGTGATTATATCTCTATCCCAGAGTCTGGCGCCATGAATCCATTCTGAGGTCAAGACGCGTTTTGATGTGAGTTCTGTATAGACTTGGGGAATGTATACTCTTGCACTTAAGTCAGGATCTGACTTTACAAGCTCAGCGATCCGCATCGAATTAGCTGCCTCGTTCTCAAAGTCCGTCTCCTTCATAATATTGTTCATAATGTAGTCACCGATGCCTTGTATATGGATATCTGTCGTTCTCCCTACCAAGTCGCAGAGGACCCTATTGCCATAGTTAGCAGCCATCAAAGACACTGTATGAAAAGGGGGTGTCTTATACTTGAATGTCCAGAGATCCCACGATGCCTGCTGCGCCAAGTTTCTCCTCTGTACCTTGATTGCAACTTCTCGCCCATCCCTCAGCTTCGCATAGTGAACTTGTGCTATTGAAGCTGAAGCTCTAGGCTCTTTCTCTACACCATCACCAAACACCTCGCTTACGCTGGCACCGAACTCTTCTTTGATGACTGCCTGGATATCATTCCAAGATTCTTGGGAAGCATCGTCAAACATGTTTTTGAATTCGCGCTGATAGGCCTCTGGCAGGGCCGCTCCTTGCACTGCAATCGCTTGGCCAATCTTGAGAAAGATACCGCCGTTGGTTTTAATCATGTCACATACTCGTATAGCGTTTCGATCGTGGAGTTCGTCAATGGGGACACGGCCTCCCTTAGGATTCTTGCCCGAGTGCATCTTGTAGTCGACCCCGACTTGCGCAATCGTCGCATATGCTCGCAAGCTGCGTGTCAGGATTCCTCCCATGTAGAATCTGTCTGCGACCACGACACCGCCTGTTGTAAGACCAGCCGTGGCTCCCAGGGCAATCAACAGCTTCCAATACCACCGAAGCTTCTTTTTCGGTGCTTCTGTAACGGTTCTCTGTAGTCGGGCATGATGAAAGGGGGATATGTTATGTGATGGAACTATGTGTCTTGAGAAAACGGTCGGCTGGAAGAGGAGTGGTCGTACTCTTGATGGTAGTCTAGCTTGTGGGATCAAAGGCGAGGAGGAGGAAGCAACAGCCTTCAAAAGAAAACGCGAAGCCATTGGATAATGAGAGCTGTGAGAGATGATAGGCTACACGAGCCTGAGCAGTAGAAGAAGAAGAAGCAAAGGCCGGATGGTCGAGAGAAGCATCGTTCCCCCCATCCATCCCTACAGAAATATCTGCCGCCCTTCTTACAACGCCCTGCAGTCCAAGACTCAGCTGTTTCGATCCTGAAATGCAAGGCGCTGGAAGGCTGACGAATAGACCCGCGACTCACATGCAGATAGTAATACCGATTGGCCAATCGGGACATCGGAGTCGATGGCTCCCCGGACCTTTTGGTTAATGCCTGGTCGCTTTTCAAGAGCGCGAGATTCTTTAAAAGAAGTGTGTGGAAATCTTGGCGAATCTGGATTGAGTCACCCGATGCGTGTGACTGGCCTAAGTTATTTTGACTCATCAAATCGAGGTAAAGAATCCTTCGTCTCTATTCGCATCCTCCTACTCGAGATGCTAACACACATGTATTAGGCAGCACAAGGAATTGTGTAGAATCCTTCAGATGTCTCTTATTTCTGCGGCTAATCCAATCCGGAAAGACACGGAGCCAAGTAGACGCATCTTTTTCTATTGCTTTGATCTTACTTGCGACCCGTATCCACTGAGATCCTGCCGTAATACATAAGCCAACCTGGAACATCTGAGTAAGTCCCACGGGCCCTGGCATATCAAGACGATGCGCCTGCTTGACATAGATAAGTCCTAAAGTTGGAACTAATTGTATGAGAGATGTCAATTTTCCTCTTCCTACAAATTGTACCGAGCATGCATGCTGGTTTTTTTTCGTTGGGCATGTCGTAGAAGACTGCTCAAATAGTGAAGGGTAGCTGATCAACAAGCATTGTCTTCATGCTGGTAAAAAGTCAAGTAGGTGAGCTGCGACTATAAATTGTGCGTCATATGTCCATTTTTACGGAAGTATATTCCAGATGATAAGGTGTAGGCGTTTCCGTTGCTATGCGTACAGTCTCTGTGGTAGGTACTGACCACGATGTTGGTACAGCCGGTACCGCCATTAACGAACTACTTATTATCGCAGTTCTCAGTAACATTCAGTTATTAGCATCGAGCAGGTATCGCCATAAACCTCTAAATTGATCACTCTTTCGCTACCAAAAATCCCCCAAAGCTATTCATGACATGCATGGTGGGCAGCAGGGTATAATAGCAAGGGCGGCGTTGGGGGTCGTTTGATGGTTTGGTGACGGTGGGGGTACTTGGGGGCATGAGTGTAAGTTCTCTCGGTGCCAGATCTATTCGGAGTCTCTCCCATTCATTCTCAAGCAGCTTTAGAACAAGTGTCCTTGACTGGGCCACAGTTTCGTCTCCATCAGATACTGCCACTGTGGTATAAACGAGGGTTGCAATACCAGAGACCATTCTACAACGCTCAGACGTCTCTCGAAGCAGAATAACTCCTCGACAGCATATTCGGAGAATCCCGTCTCAAGTCTGAATAAGAGACAATTCTGCTGATCAAGAGTACCATCAGTGATGTGAGCAGGATACAAATGCCGAGTTTTCCTCGTTTCTGTTCATTCGTCTGCTACAAATCAGCAGTCCATCTGACCATAGTCTTACAGTTTGTATCATAATTTAGATATCTTACGATATGCTGCTATAATTTGAGAGTATGTAAACCGAGCGCTCCGGCGGGTTTATGCTGATGGGCCCTGTAACCCCGAGATCTGACATGCCAGCATCATTTGACAAATAAATTGCGCTGAAGAAGAAGATTCCATCATCGCTGGCGCCGATGAATAGGGAAATGTGAGTCTGCTCTGATAAACGCGCGGCATACTGACCGGGACAGCACGTGCATGTGCCTCATCACACCTACTTGCATGTCTTGCATCTCCCCCTCCCGCTTGATCTGCAGGACATCAGACACACATTAAGTACTTGTAGCAGTCCATCCGGTGACTCTTCTGCAGGATGCATGAACTCTTCAACGAGAACCTCGCTGGTTAGGTGGAGTCAAACGCGGTGCTAGTGCAGGAACGTTGTATCCTGTGATAAGGGACGCCTCGAGCCGCAGTTGCGGAGACGAATTCCTGTGCAGCTCATGATGATTGCGGCCAGTGTTACAGGCTTATCCTCTTCAGGTGCAGCAGATGACTTTTATAAGATCAGTGCCGCCCTTGAGGCGGCTACTCGGAGTGAAGATGCCGTGACACGTACAGACCTGCCTAAATAAGACGTTTTGAAGACACTAACAAATTACCCACGCTCGTGGTGTTGTAGTATTACTATTTGAAGTTGCCAAACCAGGAAACTACAATTCGATCAACTTAAACATGCGCTCTTATAGCCTGCGTTTTTAGTTCAGGTACCAGAAGCTCGGCGCAACCCACACATCTGATACACCAGGCACTTCCACTCCATCACTCCGGAACTCGTTACAGCGGCTACCTGTCAGATCTCTTACCTTCCTACTTCTATACTTTGTCACGATTACTAGTACTTGCCGTATGTATCTAGAAAAGAGAATTGGAAACAGAGTGGACCTGTTTGATCTCATCTCAGGCGCCCGCGGCCACTCTACACCACCGATTTGTTTGTTTGCTCCCCCATGTAACGTCTCCTTTCGACGACCTACATGAAACATATCGTAGATGATCACCTCTATCTACATTCCTTACACGGTAGGAATGAGTGTCTGTATTTGGCATCTGGACTCCAGGTGTCCACGGTTTGGACGGAGCGACATGTTGTAACATCAGCGTCCGTCGCATGATCCACCGTAGGCGTGCCGGAAGTGAGTATATCTAAGCCGACTTCCTCGAGCTGAAGCGGTCTCTTGTTCAGTGCAAGTCAGTCTACACACAGGCCTCGCGCCCTATTCATTCCTTTATCTGCTGGTAGCTATTATTCATTGTATATATTACACTTGTCATCATTTAAACCGCCAAAATGCTTTCCAGCTCTCTCCTTGTTAGCCTTGGTCTTGCGACCCTGGCAGCTGCCGCTCCCTCGCCCACCGTCAAGGCTCGTCAAGCTTCTGGTGCCCAGAATGTTATTTACTGGGGAGCTACCAACAACGAAGTAGACGACCTGTCTCATTACTGCACGTCCAGCGCAGGAATCGACATTGTCATCCTGTCCTTCCTGGATATCTATGGCGCGACTGGCAACATCCCCTCCGGCAACATGGGCAACTCATGCTTCGTTGGCACAACCGGAGTTCCTCAGCAGTGCGACCAACTTGCTTCTGCAATCACGACTTGCCAGTCTGCTGGAAAGAAGGTCATCCTGTCTCTCGGCGGTGCGGCCAGCTCGTATTCTCTATCATCCCAGTCACAGGCTACGGCCATCGGTCAATACCTATGGAACGCGTATGGCAACTCTGGCAACACCACTGTCCAGCGCCCCTTTGGCAGCGTTTTTGTCAACGGTTTTGACTTTGACATTGAGTTGAACGCCGGAAGCCAGTACTACCAGTACATGATCTCAACGCTGCGCTCCAACTTTGCCAGCGACCCCAAGAACACCTACTACATCACCGGAGCTCCTCAGTGCCCCATCCCCGAGCCCAACATGGGTGAAATCATAAGTAGCTCTCAATTTGACTATCTTTGGGTCCAGTTCTACAACAACAACCCAACCTGCTCTCTTGGCCTCCCTGGCGATGCCCCTTTCAACTTTGATGACTGGGTGTCATTCATCTCTACCACCCCCTCCAAGAACGCCAAGCTCTTCATCGGTGCTCCTGCTTCAACTCTGGGTGCCAACGGTAACGCCGGCGGCGCAAAGTACTACGCGACACCAGACCAGCTGGCCAGCATCGTCGCCAGCACCAAGTCCAACCCTGCTTTCGGAGGCATCATGCTATGGGACGCCGGATACTCCGATTCCAACGTCATCAACGGATGCAACTTTGCCCAACAGGCCAAGAGCATTCTTACTACGGGCTCGCCATGTGGAGGATCCGGCTCCCCTCCTCCTCCTAGCAGCACCACCAAAGTTCCTCCTCCTGCCAGCTCTACTCCTTCAAACCCTGGAGGCGGCACCGTTGGCCAGTTTGATCAGGTGAGTGTCATTTAAAATCAGATAACCCTTTTTGTTTCTAAAGCTAACGGTTGCATAATAGTGCGGTGGCATTGGATACACTGGCCCTACACAATGTGTGGCCCCTTACAAGTGCGTCGAGGAGAGTGAGTGGTGGTCTTCTTGCCAGTAATATGGATGAGAAGAATCTGAGAGCATTGAGAAGAATGCTGAAGGACATGTACTTCTGTGTATATATGAACAGGGCCATTGAAATCTGGTCAATCCACATATGTAAATTAGAATCCAAGTGTACAAAATGTACTTTTTTTTTATATATAAACCACACCAGGCAAATGCTACAACCGTATCATCAGATGAGCACCATAACGCAATTCACATGGACAGTTAAAAAATGCATATAAAAAGAAAGAGAGAAAAAAGAGCAAAAATGAAGACCGCCTCGAATCTCAATCGATGACTTAATATAGGAAGAGCCCGATGCGGGGGTCGAACCCGCAACCTTGAGATTGTAACAGAACGTGTGCTCTTAATAAGAGTCTCACGCTCTACCGATTGAGCTAACCGGGCAAGTCACGTGACTTGGTCATTAACCAATCATGGAACACCGATTGAGCCCTAGGCGGCTGAAGCAGTTGAACTATTTTACGCTATGAGGGATTCTACAGAGGCTTCTTCCTCTGGAGACAATGTTATCGTGGAATAATACACCTTGAATCCATTATACAGTAATATTCTGTGATATTCTGTCGACTCAAAGGCCCAATACTGTTTGCAATACCGGCGACTGGGGTTCTGCATACCGCGTTACTCAAAGTGAGCTTACATGTGGAACCACAGGGTATGTAGACTTACACACCCTACAAGGCTTCACAAGAGTACAAAGGCTAGCAAATATGTGGGATAAAACATACGGCATGTCATTGTTGGAGTCAAGGGCCCAATAACTGCTTGTAGAACATTCGGGGACACTGATTAGATCTCCAGCAAAAGTATCTGGCCAATATAGTTCACCAAAGTGATTCCAACTCATGAAGTGGATAAATATTCAAGCACACCACTACATATGATTGCAGGCGTTCTTCTCGTATACCCCATCATACGCTACGTATTAATCATCACATGAATTTCTGAGTGTATTTTCTCTAATCCATTGATGTACATCGTTACGGATGGACCGTTTTTATCCATGTTGGTGAGCTCCAAAGTAGACACACTGTTGAACTCTCTCAGTCTCTTCACTCGCGTTTACGCTTAAAAGCCCAGTCTCGTTGTGTACGCTCGATACTGAAGCCTTAGAAAACTGCATAATGATAGCCAAACTTCGCTAGAGACGTGTATATTTCTTACCATATGCTGGCATACAAAAAGCATAGCGCGTATTGCTACTGTGAATCATTTCCTGTTAGATTCCGGAAAGGAGAGAACAAAGTTTCGACCAGCTAGAGGCGAAATATTAGTATGATGTACTTCAGCGAGGACTCGAGCAATAACTAGACAGAATCGACATGGAAGTCTCACCCATTTATCCAACTTCGAGTCGTTCTCCTTATAAACCTTAAATGCATCATCAAGTTTGTCTATGGGCTGTGAGTAAGCATACCAAGGTAAATCTCGGGAAACGTACCTGAAGTAACTAATGTCGTTCGAGCAATATCTGAGTTCTGCCTTAGAGATGCCAGAAATCTTGCAGCAGACTTTGCAGTCCCTATCTTGCCAATCATGAATTTTACGGCTGCCAATTTTGTTAATATCAATGACTGTAAAAGAGAGAGAAAGGAAAAGAAAGCCATTGAAGCAATTAGACATACTTTGGGGAGGGTAGCCACTGTCTTGTATCTTCTTTTCGCATTCGAGAATGACCTTTTCAAGCTCAGTTTTATCTTCGCGTTCTGGCATACCGTCAGTCATGATAATGACAATAAGAGGCCTGTCAAGGTTCCCTGCGTCCAGTTTGCTGTATACTAGCGGCTGGAGAATCTTGGACCGTAAATTTGTACCGATCGGAGTATCGCCACCAGGTCGCCAGTCCATATCTTTCAGGACATTTCCCAGCTTTTCAAGAGTCAGATTGTCAGAGTTTTCAACATCTCTGTTAATAAATCGTAGAGTAACCCCTTCATATGGTGGGAGAACCATAGTGGCTATCTTGGCGATACGCTGGACCAATTCCTTTTGGCTCTCCCAGCGGCTGTCACGTTTCATTGAGGTGCTGTCATCTATTGGGATTTATCGCGAGTTAGATGAGAAATAATGACACTTGGGATCATTTTATTGTTTTCCGAATGACTTACCACAATAGATGACCAGCTTGTATAAAGATAACTTGATCGTTTCTGACAAAGTCTGGCTGCGGAGCTTGTTGGCAGGATCTTGCTCCAGGTTCACAAGTTTCTCAGCCATCTCTTGCACAAAGCCATCATTTCCTTGGAAGAATCGTTTCAGTGGACCATGCATTTCCATCCATTCGTTGACCCTCTCCAGAAACTCCATCTTGGTTAAATCTTGATTTTGTGTTATTTGCTTTCATTTGGGTTACTCAATTGCTCTCACGTTGTTTCTTTCGACCATCCTTAGCTGCACTTACCTCATCAATTGATTCATTGAGTTCGGGGTTCAACCCGAATAATTCGGTAACCAGCCCATTGACAGCCTTATTCGCCCAAGCAACAATGTAAAGGAGGAAGCTGGTGACATCAGCAGCGAGCACTGCGGCCTTTAGCTTTTCATCTGGTAAAAGAGAACGAGTAATAAGTCGATCTTTTGCAGCGTAGGCTATCTGTTTCACCGTGAAGCCATCAGAGTTCTTGATGTTTTCATCCTCGGCAGCTCCAGCCTGTACCAGCAGCCTAATTGATTCGTAGTCTTTTTTCTCAATTGCAAGCATTAATGGCGTGTTGAGATTTGCTCCTTTGCAAGACCTGTTAATAAAACTCAATGGCGTCTTCTTAAGAAGCAACTGGATGATCCGCGCACGCTCCTTCTTGCCCTTCCAGGCAGCCAGAAGGAGAGGAGTTTCGAGGTCTTTAGAGAGGGCGTCTGCTCTGGCACCTTTTTTAAGTAACTGTTCAACCTCTTCCGGGAATCCTTCAATTGCCGCTATTGACAATACTGTCAGACCTGAATCAGGACTTTGTTCATCCAATATGCCTGGGTTGCTCGTGATGTAAGCGTCGAGAATTGACCCAACGAGAATGCCCTTTCGGGCATCTTCGTAGATCGACATGATTGCTTGGCAAAATGACCCTGGAAGATCTTATTGTATAGCTACATACATAGATTGCCATTTTGACTCCTTACAGACATACTTATAATGGAAATACATGGCTAGAATAAACTCAGCTGAAGAAAGGTCTCGGTCTACACTACGTCGCGTTCGGACCCTCGGCATAAGTTACTACACCAAAGAGGCCGTATCGGGTAGCATTGCAGCTCACTAATATGCCGTCTGCATGCCCAACTAGGCTTCCAGTTCGACTCGATATCTCGGTGGAGAAGACGTCTGACCAAACAAAGCTGAATGTTCGTTACCGAAGGCACTTAAAAGCGGCTGAAGGATATATTGTGGCTGGCTGACAGGTATGAAAAACTGCAGGGTTGCCCTGCCGTGGTATTATTGCCTGCGCGACCATAGAACCCGCCACCAATATAATACTAGCGCTAATATTCGCTATTGCAAATAGTCCAATTACCGCCCTGGAGAGACAAAAGAGGGTAAATCTGATGCATCATACTGCACTATTTTTCGTGTTGATTCAGTATCCCCGCTTGTGTGCCACAGCCTGGATAGTATGATGTTCGCGAGGGCCGGAGTCGCGAGATGAGGCTCTTAAAATGGCTATCGTCGGAGTATAAAGACGAAACAGTTTTCCAAGGCGAATGAGCAGTCGTTGATGATGATACCACACCACGCTTTCCCAGTCGTGGGGTGCGACCTCATATTGATCTGAAGATGCGGGCTTCCTTGTGTAGGCTCCGGTCGGTAACCCGGAAGCTCTTCAAATCTTCAAACATTCCAGTTCTTGAACCGGGGCAACCAGAATACGATCGTGCTATTGCCACTTCGAATCGCCTATTTCGCTTCTCGAGACCGGATTGCGTGGTTCAACCTGAGACGATTGCACATGTTCAGTCTATTGTAAAAGAAGCAGCATCCAAGAAAGTCAATCTCACTATCAAATGCAATGGTCATTCTTACGCAGGCCATTCGACTGCCTTCAAAGGTGTCTCGCTGGATCTTAGAAGGATGAACAAGGTCAATCTCGATATAAAGTCGAAGACTGTCACCATGGATGCTGGTTGCCAGTGGGGTCATGTTTATCAGACGCTCATCAATGGCGGGCATGAAGGTTATATCATCAACGGTGGACGTTGCCCTACTGTTGGTGTAAGCGGATTCATTCTTGGAGGTGGTCTTGGGCCTTTTACGCGAAGCTTCGGAATGGGATGCGATACTTTGACGGAGGCAACTGTTGTGACGGCAACAGGAGATGTGGTTACTGTGAAGAACACCGATGACCCAAAATCTAAGGAAGGCGAGCTATTCTGGGCCCTCCAAGGAGGAGGAGGCGGCAATTTTGGGGTCTTGGTCCAGATGAAGCTCAAAGTCCAGGAACTGGAGAATGCTTATGGAACTGTGGTCGCGGGCAGGTATCAGTGGTTTCCCAAATCCAACAAGGAGAAAACTGACAGCATACCTTGCGATGACGGAGTTTCCGACGGCGGACTTTCTAATGAGGCTATCTCTACGATGAACGATTTCTATACCACCAACTGGCCTAAGAACATTACCATCGACAGCACCTGGATCTGTGACCTTGGTCAAAAATCCGACGGCATTCGATTCATCGTTGCGTATGATGGCAGTCAAAACAGCTACGAGAAAACCATCGACAAGCACATTAAGAATGAGGAACTAAAGACTCAGCTTAAGCGAAGAGTACTACCTGAGCCATCCACACGCTTCCTCTACGAGACCTTGGTGAACCAATGGCTAGAGGAAACCGAAAAAGCCTATCCAACCAACAAGACATACGAGCTCTTTAGCTCTTTTTGTTTTAATGAAAGATCAAAGATTGAAGACATCACTGCCACAATTCGAAATCTGATGAAAAGGTTCCGAAGTCAGTTTCGCGGGGAACAGGTCAACTTCCTTGTTACTTGGATTCATTCCGGCGGCAAGGCAACAGAAAGGAAGCCAACCGATTCAGCCTTTTTCTGGCGTGAAGCTGTTTACCATGCTTATGTCACGGTAGAATGGACAGATAAGTGGATGGAAAGGGACATGAGGTCTTTTCACGCAGAAGTGAAGAAGGCTCTGAGGCCGCTCTCTCTTAACGGCGAGGCGGCTTTTATAAATTTCCCTGATGGCGACTTTCCGAGACAAATGTACGAGAGGGCTTATTTCGGCGGCAACGCTGATAAGCTTCGCCGAGTCAAAGAATCGTGGGATAAGAATGGGTTCTTCAAATATGACCAGGGAGTTCGGCTGCCCAACGGCGCGACAGAGGGCTTGAATAAGCCAGATATAGAGGACAAGACCGACTTACTCGCGTCCAACCTGTGGGATTCTTTCAAATACACCGCAAACAAAGATTGGGAGTCTTATAAGACTCCCAATCTCAAGAGAGATCTTGAAATGTTGGAGGAGGATGGATTTTAGGAGTATGGGACAGAAAATTAATAAATACAAATGAACCTCCATTCTACACATACTGTAATAGACCGCTTTGTCGCATTTAACTCCGATCACATCCCGCTAGTTATATAATCTTTTTTCTAGTGATTACGTAATACGGGTAGGCAACTCGTTATTGAAGTTCCAGTGCCTTATAGCGGTCGCTAATAAACTCGTAATGGTAGCGAACTCGAGCTTTCACTTTTCAGTATGGCAGTATCAATCTACGCTATAATACATAGACCAAGAAAAAAAATAAAGCGGTTTAGCTAAAATGCAATAGAGTGTCCATACTTCAGTTTTTAACCACATCCGGTAACATAACTGAGATGGCAATGGTCAGTTCTAGTAGCAACTCCTCCTATCCATGTGCGCTTGCTTGGACGTATTTAGTTAGGAGAATGGAGGTTAAAGATAAATTGATGGGTCTGCTAGGCCTAATCGACTGAAGGATTCGTGGCTATGCACTCAAGGGATCTAATGTTTGTTATCCATCCGTTTGTTCTTCTGTTCTCATTTACTCAAGCCTCACTCTACTCGCTATCGCGAAACTTTGTTCCACTGCCTGTATAAATCAAGGGTGAAGAGTAGCCAGCAATATGTCATCCGGCGCTTACATACTGTTTGACATCCCCACCAAAGCACCACGCGTTTGCTGGTCGATGAACATCTGGAGGAGTATGTCTGACAAAGGGTTTGGGCGATAGGCCATGAATTCTAACGCAATAGGCAGCGAGATTACTTTTTAACTACAAGGGTCTCGACTACAAGACAGAATGGGTGAGTCAAAGACATGTAAGCTGGCATCATTAAGGCTAACACTGCCAGGTCGAATATCCCGACATCGGGCCGCGACTCAGCCAGCAGTAGGTGAATATTGGATTGCACGAAATGAACATTTTTATTAATGATTGGGCAACTTTCAGTGTCCCCTCGAATGAAAACGGACCCAAATTTACACTCCCGGCTATACAACTGCCCGACGGGTCCTACGTGATGGACTCGTATAAAATCGCCGATATCATAGAAGAGAAGCATCCAGAGCCAAAGGTAGCTTTAAACACGCCAGGGCAGCTCCGGTTCAGGAAAAGTATGATCAGTTTTATGAACGAATTAGGTCCAATTTACGTCCCTGGAGTAGCGCAGAAGATTCTCGGAGAGCAAAGCCTTGAGTTTTTCCTCAATACACGCCAGGAAGACGTAGGCATGCCGCTGTACGAGTATGGGGAGAAGAATTCTCCCGGCGCCTTCGAAAGGTGCGAGCCGTTTGCGCGGGAGATAACGGTGCTTCTCAACGAGACTTCCGGGCCTTTCTTTTTGGGCGATACTGTCAGCTACACTGATTTCATGTGGGCTGCTATTTTGCTCTTCTTCAAGTGTCTCGGCACTGAGGAGTACGAGGAAGTGTTAAAGAGGACGGGCGATGCTGCCGCGCATACAAGGTTTCTAGAGGCGTTGAGCCCATGGACGGAACGGAATGATTAGGAGCCCATTGGTGGCGGGCCATCTGGAGAGTTTGGCTAGGCCAACATTGGTAAGGAAAGAGGATGTATGTATCGGAATAAACAGTTCAATGTTATTATCAGCATAGCGTGATAGACTACGAATACGTAAGATTTTGCTAATGATCTCGGAAAGAATTCTATGAGAGGCGGCTGGTTGCTATATAGCATTGTAGGTAATCCATAAGTGCCTAGAAGCTGTAGATGTTTACTCTGCAAAATGATGAATCTTATATCGATATGACATCTGACATATGGAGTATACGAGGGTTAGTCGTCTATTTAGAACCAAAACGCCGAAAGTCATGATGAATATTAGTAAGTGTCTTATTTAAGATGTAACAAAACGGTTATAACTTTTGAAGTAAACTCGGAGTGTTACAAGATCATCACTCAAGCACGCCCCCCTCGCTGCCCTCGGTCCCATCCCTCGGTCCTATGGACAGGATATCATGCAGGATCTGTATCCAACCATCTTCCTCTTTTCTCCACCAATAATGTACTTTGATTAGCCTCTGTTCAGCGACCTCTTTTCCTACCTCAACATCCCACAGATCAACTCTCATGCCCACCCATCCCTCAGTTTCCGCCCTTTGTCTAAGTTCGCTTGCTGTCGCAAAACCAGCTGGTGCAACTTGTTCATCAGTCCCAAACTCAACCTCATCTTCTAGCAGGGGCCGGATTGTGTAATAGCCCTTCTTCGACTGGTTGTTTGTTGCGTCGGTAGTCGATTTGTCTGCAGTTTCGTGGAGATACCGCACAATAGTCTCTCTATTGCGCGCTGCAAATGAGGGCTGTGGCCGGCACACTTGGTGGCAGACAGAAGAAAAAAAGCTGCCTTTTTGGTTTATATCTTTAGTATGCCGATAGGCATGATAAAGCTGTTTGAGGTGATTGGTTAACTCTAATGAAGGGGTTTCTAGAGCCTTTGATCTGCTCTTAGATAGTCAATAGAATATTAAATACAAGGTATTGTTGCAGCTGATGAAATCAACGGGTATTGCGGTTGCTTGGTGAAAATCTAATCCTTATATACACGTAGCTTCGTCCACCATTACCACATCTTACCTTGAACCAGCTGCGGCTAGAGGGCTCATGAGTCACATTACGTCTGATAACGACAGCGGCTACCTGAATGAGTTCAATAACATTGGTAAGAAATCTCCACTATCTGCATATTGAAATGTGTTCTTTTGCGGGGTAAACAGACTGTTGCTTTGATTATAGGCCCAGTTCTAAAGTAGTTAAAGCGATTCCTTTGCACCATCAGCATAAGACTCATCACCTCGATTGTCTGCTATCTCAGACCTAATAGTTAATAACAGGTCAATCCCCTCTTAAGAAGCTAGGCACCAGTGTAGCATAAGCTTGACAGTTACTCTTCACTAACCGCTTTATGCGCATCATTGTTCTATATGAGAAGATGCTGCCAAGCAAACCACTGAGTCTCTGTTGTACAAGGGCAAAATAGCAGCTCTCTACCTGTTAAAGCAAACACAGCCTTCTCAAATAGAGCTACTGATACTACCAGCAGAGTGATGTTCCGCATAATGGGATCTCCCAATGTGTGGTACGTTCTTACACACCCTTACATCTAGTATTTTTGCCTAAATTTCTTTTCATCGTTTTGCATAGAATTCTCCAGAAACTAAGACTGGCTTATCTCCCACTGCGTCAAACCTCAACGATGGCCTCCCCACCACTCTCCACAATCTGTACAGCGTTCTTTTTCAACGACTTCGGAATCAGTTTCCCCAGACGAGCGCCGATTTCTTGAATAGAGGCGCCGGGTTGCTGGGTGGAACCATCCCTGAAGACAACCGGGGTTGAGCACCCGGTCGATGAAGACTGATTCGCACGTTGCAGCATCATCTGGAATGGGATTCCCGAGCCTTAGTGGCTCCACCACCTATCCTGGGCTATTACTTTTCAACGGGGGCGGCCTCCAAATTTCCTTTGAGAAGCGAATATGTAACGCAGCAATACAAAGCAGCCGCACTCTCTGTCTACCCCTAGGCTTATTAGCTTTCAAGCTCCTGGAAGGCATTGCTTCGCAATGCATAAATCGCGTGACAATCAACAGAGCGATGAACATCTCCTACGAACGAGCTATACCATCCGAGAGCCTTGGGAGCAAAGTGAAGCCGGAGGAGATTGAAGTAAAGCAGGAGGGCCATGAACACGACTCGCAGGCCACCGCCGAGTCAAAAAGTTCTCGTAAAAATACGAACAAGAATCGCGAGGATAGAGTCGTGCTAAGCCAGCCTTTTCTCTCAAGTCGCGCCTTGGAATGGGTTGTTCATCTCCTCGCAGTCAGCATAAGTATTATTGGCATTTGCTGGCTTCGCTTTCTACCCGTATATTGGACAGATGAGCCGATATGGACCACCTCTTGGGCCTGGGCGTTCTTCGACTTGGATGGCAACCTCAAGGCTCTTCAGTTCATTACCAAAGTCCATACGTTGCTCATGATAGCCTCTATTGCGAGCATTACGGTGAATTTCTCCCGGCGCCGGCTGGTTGGCCATAAGGGCGTCGCATTTGGTCTGTTAATCAGCAGCTATAATGTAGATAGCGCAGCTAACATCCTATAGATAACCTCTGGTACACCGTCAACTTCATAACAAAAGACTCAGCAACCATCGGTCTGAGTATCTTCATTCTCTGTTCAGCCATCCTCTGCCAGCTCGTCGGCCTCGCATCCATCGGCGTGATTCAGCCCAATCTTGGCTGGTGGCATGTACCCAACCCGTACGGTAGTCAGGCATTGCCACTTTATATCCAGTCTAAAAAGAACGAGACATTCCCTTTAAAGCTCAACTCGACAACTATTCCCACGTCCACGGCTGGGTTGGAATGGGACATGGACTCATGTTTGACGGCCGCTCCGCAGACCCCAGCTTTCGCATGCCCTGGATACGGGTTTGAAGCTCTAGGAGACTGGACGCTGTCAAATTTCCAGAATCATCCGTCGTCAAATCTAACCGTAGTAGAGAGTATCACCGGAGCACAGAGGATCCTCGCGGCAGAGTCACTTGGAAATGGGACCGTCATCGCGGCGACGCAGTCAAATTGGGTTGTCCGTCTTTACGCCCTCTTTAACAGATACATACAACTGCACCACCTGGGCCCGGTCAATTCCATCAGCAACCCCATGTACACATCAGCGGATCCAATATACGCTCCCGTCGTGCAGGTACAATGCCATGCTATAGACGGTGCCAGCGCCAATCACTCAGGCATCAGCTTCCTCACAAATAAACTCACTAATTACACAGAGGCCGGCGCCATATGGTATGATTCAAAAATATCGTGGACAATACCTCATCAGACTTGGAACTTTAGCAACGGCCGTAATGGTTTGGTCAATTTTAATTGGGTTGATCTTTCATCAGAGAAGGCTCTTGAGGGAAGAGGAGGTGGGCAAACGACGAAGCTCGACTCAACATGGCGTCCATCCATCGGTGCTGTGGCCACAATACCCGGCATGCTTGGTAACCAGCCGACTTCTTATATCGTTCCATGCATTGTGGATGCTCGATGGGCTGCATCATCCGCTTGGTACGAGCCCTCCATGAGCGGAACGGTGAAAGGCAATCTGTCTAATCCTGGCATTCTCACTCGTTCTACAGTCGGGTTCAACTTGGATGGTTCTGTCCCTGCCAAAGCAAAATCACGTCAACAATGGGGCATTGGAGATCCTATTCATATAAGCCCTAATTGGGCGGAGCTGCTAAATACTCCGGGGCATCTTGTTGGTTCCTCAATCACCGCTACGAGCATCGAGGCCATGCTGTACAGCTACGTCACCCGCCTCAATAATGCTGATTTCGCCGTATTCACGATGACATCCAGCGATGGAACTTTCGTGACAGACTCGGCCGATCTGATGGAGAGAGCAGCAGACAAAGTGGCCACTATTCTAAGCCTTGCAATTGCGGACGGGCTATCGCGCATTACCGATTGGAGTGACAGTCTAGTCGTCCTTGATACAAATGGCGACAACATCACTTACTCGTATCTAAATGCTCTTTCTGACAGAAATGACTACGCAGATTGGACTTCATACGATATAGAGGCGAATACGTTTCTCCGACTACGGGTCCAACGCTATGGTTGGGCATACGGCTGGTCTATAATCACAATCTTATCTATTGTTGTCCTGTCAATGCATATTTCCATGGTCGTGTGGTATACAGGCTACCAGTTCCGAAAGGGAGGAGATAGTATAGAGTTATTCGCCGGAAAGAAATATATTTGACAACGTCCTGGTCATCCTCGAGGGTCAACTTAAGTCACCAGCTTATACATCTATGTCCAAGCATTATATCATAGTCTACTAATACTGATTCAGATTTCATGGCATCGGAGTTTATTCTCATAAAAAATAGACTTGAATTTCATTCATGATCACAAAGAGTATGCGCCCGAGAGAGTATCTTCCTAACCTTCCGCAATATCCTATTCGCTGATAACGGTTGCGCCGCAAACAATAGCTTAGCTTCCTCCTTGGTCATGTAATCTTCGATTATCTCACCAACAGTTCTCTCCCTAAGGACAGATTTTGGCACTTCTCTTTTACCAGGAAACAAACTAGTGGACGTTATGAATTGAAGATATAGTTCTCCATATGCCATGGTATCAAGATCTGCTCCATGGCTGATCAAAGCTTTCAGCACATCTCGAACACTTCCCTTGTCTACAGCGTCTGGTTTGGTGCTTAATTGATCAAGGAAATGGGTCCAGATACTTATTTCTTCGTACTTCCGATTGGAATCTGCGCCGTTTTCTAGTAGCGTTTTGACGATTTCTGGGCGAATGCGGCTGACGTGACGAAGCGCATGATGTAGTAGAGGCCGACCAGGTCCGTTAATTCTCAAACGAACTTCTTTATCGGCAAGTTTGGCTTTAACATAACATGCAGGGCCTCTCTCGCAAACCAATCCGAGCCAAGACGTGTTGTTGAGCTCAATCGAATGATAAATTGGCTCTAGTAAAGAGAGAATTTGTGCCACTTCGGCCACATTTTTTTTAGACTTTTCACTTTGCGAGGCCCAATCTAAAAGACAGTGGAATAACTGCTCTAGTGGTCTTGTGTCTCCATCTCTCTTGAGCGGCGCTCTTTTGATGACGGCCATCATGGCCCTGCACATAAATAGGGATGTGTCGAGATTGCTTAGGTTTTCTTGTATGAACCTGCCTAGGCTGGCCGATTGAAACAAGAAATCACGGACAGTACGGTGTAAGAAGTCCATCTTGAACCGGTAATAGCGGTTCTGGTGTGTACCTTCGTCTGCGACTTCTAAAAGGCCTTTGCATTGGGCATCTAAACGACGCTGTGCTTGGGATAACCGAGATGTAACCTCGGATTCAGCCATCATTTGTGATGGTAATCGGATTATGGGCTCTAATCCTTCCTCGGCTTCGTCCATGAATCAAAAAGCAAGAATGACCGGAGGCTCCGCGGCGGATCTAGCAATGTCAAAAGCTCTTGCTGCGTGCCCGAGGTATATAGATGGGATGGTATCTATCATATGCTGGAAATAATCTTCCAGGTCTTCGGGAAGTCCTTCAAGGCGTTTCTGAAGAAGGCTCACTGAGTCGCCATTTGTAAGTCCATGCAAGAGATCCCGGACGACGAGATAAACCCAAAGGAAGACTCCCGCAGCTTTCCTACAGACTGCTTCAACCAAATCCAAGTCCAGAAGGTAGCTTTCTTTTGCCCGTATGAATTGTCGGCTCTCTCTGAGCTTATCCATCACGTAACGCCGAATATCGCCCTGAGTGAGATCTTCTAGTTTAAGCAAAGATTCGTGATGTTGACCAAACTCATCCACAAACGCAGACCAAGGTCTGCTTGAGACACATAGCTTGATATTAGGAGAGTCTCCAAGACTTTTGATAGTTTTAATAAGATCGCTTGGAGTCATACCGCTTTCTTCATATTCGTCCAGCCCATCGATGAAGAAACAAAATCTGCTATCCGAAGTACTATCCGAAATTTCGCGGCAGACAGATAGCAATTCATCAGGTGTCCAGGAATTGTCTTCATCATATTCATCTCTAAATTGTGAGCGTATGGCCAGCACTCGAGGTATTAGGCTAGGACACTGTCTGAGAATTTCAAACAAGAGTGATCGAAGGAGACCTTCTTGTGATTTTTGAAGAGGCAAACCCGCATGCCAGAAGAAAAATCTTGCTATTATTAGGGTTTGGCTTCCTGCCCATGACCTAAGGTGACGTTTTGTTTCTTGGTGATCGGAGAGAAACTTCATTAGAGTGGATTTTCCAGATCCGGCCTTGCCCCGAATCCAGAAAGTCCCATTGCGGTTTTGGAGCCAATCAACGAAACTCGAAGACGTATTTTCTTGAGGGATATATCTTCGAAAAATCCAGTCGAAGGTCCTGGTATGCGCCTCGGGGATTTTTCTCTCTCTCAAACTTCTCCTATCGAAATTAAGGCTTTGTAACACATTATGAATCTCGTCGGTGGCCTTGCTAGTTTTATGAAGATGGGATATTTTGTCAGAGAAGTATCTTAGGTTGGAGGAAATACCATCAATAAGTTTTTTATCGAAGGCATTAGTGCCTCTCCTAACCTTCAGTTGCTTCATCATTGAGTGTACGCCATAGGCTGGATCTTCGGGATTCAGCCGCTCAGCTGCAGAGTTTATATCGTCACGAAGCTGCCTAATCTCAATCCGAATATCTGTTCCAAGGGCTTTATTCATATCTTCCAAGTCGGCTAGCTTGCGGTAGATACCAGAGACATCATTTCTAGATCCATCAAGTCAGCCACGCGCATTGCATCAAGTATTAAACAGGTGACATCAGGGGTACTTGCAGTATCAGCGCCTGGCAGTGATAGGCAACTTGACTTTGAAGCGTCGCAAGTCTATGAGAGAAATCCTGAATATTTCGATCTTTCCACACATTTTTCAAGGCAAGCATGAAACTCTTCCACACTGTACTTTTCCCTTGGATTTTTAACTGGTCTAATGCATGGAGCAGATCTGTGGCAATTCCATTTGATTCGTTCACTAGGCCTTTGAGTTCATCGTCATCAGCTACGGATACAGTGATGATGTTCCCAAGCCGTTGTACATCATTTGCGATTGTGAAAATAGTTGTATGCTTTGTATGTCGGCCGTCAGCAGACACGTGGATATCTTGAGTATCTGCGAGGAGTTTCCAGATGAATTCGAGCAGATCAGTAATATTGCGTGCGGTGCTAAGCACGTTGAGAGTGTCCAACATTGTTACTTGAGTACAGTCGCCTGCGCAGAAAAATATCTCGTGTTCCTTATATCAATGTATTTTGCGGGAGGAGGGAAGAATGTATTTAGACTACGCCCAATATTGGATGTACGCAAGAGGTTGAGCAGAAACGAGTAGAATACTGCGGGGCTATATAGGTAGGCAACGAAAGAATGTACATATACTTCAACATCACGTGTTTGAGATCGATAAGCTGTGATAATATGTTCTGAGAAATAGATGTAAGAAGAAATGAAGAAACAGAGACTGATCTATCAATCAATCATTGAGCAGATTCGGGTACATTACAAGTAATCAGTATGTACTCCTTGTTACGAAACAGCTTACTCCTGCCCTTTGCATCTTCCGATTCCATTCCCAGTGTTACTTCATCGCTGAGCAGCCCAATGGAGATATTTATACCGTCATGGCGTACGGAATGAATCCTCGTACATCAAACTCACCCATACCACCGTTAATGAACAGTAAAGTAAGGCGTATGTATGTTACATGTATCTATATTAGCACTGGGTTACATTGTCCAATTGCTATCCATTATAACTATAAGCACTTCATCTTTCCCAGAAACCTCTTTAGTCGGCTTCTGTGCCCATCATTCTTAGATTCTTCCACATTATCATCCCTCCAGTTCATATAATCTTGAAGATGTCTTTCTTCTTGTATAGAAGACGCAGCAGGTAGAGTTTGAGGCATCTCACCAGACCTATCCGCAGCTAATAAGTTGGCATCAGAGCTAGTCTGAGCAGAAGAGCCTCGAATTTCTCCTTCCACTATCCCAGGAAGTGCTGCATGATCATTCCGAGAGCTTTCATTGATGGTGGTCTGAGTAGAAAAGCTGCGAATGTCTCTTTCAACCATCACTGGAAATGCCGCAGGTTCAGATCGCGTGATCTTGCTCCAAGTATCTGCCGACTTATCCACGATAATCTGAATCGGCTCCTCCTCATTGAGCGATCTAATGACGCTGACTTTCGCCGAGTCTGCGCCTTCGGAATTCGGAAGCCGTGTGAGAACCATGGATTCATCTCGCCCATCCTCGTTCCATAGATGAAGACTGGTTGTCAGGCCCGAATTCACGACAGAAACGTGTTTTGTGATTCCATTTGATCCTACAACCATGTTGCTGCTTGTCAACGGCTTTCCATGGCCAGACATGGCCTGCGTCAGCGTCCAATCCTTCGTTATGAGTCTATCATCATCAGGCGAAGCTGTCATAGCACCATCTGAGAGAACCATTTCCTCAGTATTCTCATCACCTTCGAGCTTGGGACGCAAATCTTCTTCTAGTATTCCTGTGGCGGCTAGGGCAGGTTGGATTGGAATGATCTCCGGACGCTGGCCTCTCGGTGTCAGAATACACGATTCACCCGTTTCTGAGCAGGAGAGGAAGGCCACATCGGCTGCTCCATGGCCAACTTTCTGTGAAATGTCTATTATAATTAGCATTTCTGAACGTAGTTGAGGTCAAGTATATCTCACTGGTATTGAAGTTCCAGACATATGTTCCTTTGGCACCAGCGTAAACTAGTACGGGCAGGAACGGGTGGAAGCACATCTCAAATTCTTTGTCGTCGCGATCCTCGTAAACCGTGCTGATACCCTTTGCCCAGAACTGGCGCTCCGCGACTTTCGTTGTTTCTATTTTGACTTCATTGAAAGAAGACACATTTATCTTGAACACCCTCAGATGAGCTGGAGCGGCCCTCTCCTGAGACGCATAGCATAGGTTCTCCCCATAGTCGTCAAGGTATATCCAATAGAGCGATACGCGTCTCAGGTTGTCTTTATAATATCGTGAGAAATCTTTGTAAGTCAATTCTTCCAGAGATTTCCGGTGACCTTGGGACTTGCGCTCTGTATTACCGAAGATATCATGTTCGATTGGCAGGCTGTGCGTGGCATACCGTAATTTATTCCCCTCTAGTTTGACATGGTAGAGACTTTTCATCACAGTAAAAAATCGGGAATCTCGGCTGACAGATATGGGAATTTGGATAAAGCCGCGTAGCAACGTTTCGCAAAGCCGCGCCCATACATCGAGTTCCGGAAGAGGGATATCCAAAGATGCAACAACGTGCTGATCACTCAGTTGGCTGATCTCATAGCGAACGATCCATCCCCTAGAGAAAGACTTGTCTTCGCATAGCTTATCGGCTAGAGTTTTCTTGTCATGACTCTCGAACTTCCTGCGAAACGATTAGTAGAATGGACGATGTGGCAACTATACAGAATACATACTTTGAAGTATACACGCCCAAGGTAACATGGTATAGGCCGTCAGAAGTAACTTGCGTGAGACGGTTTATTGGCTCCCTAGATAGACCAGCTTTTTTGTGCGGAGCTGGTACCAACGAACGAACAGAAATACCGCCATGCTTCGGAAGAAGTGGACTTGGTGTGAAGGCTGTGACTTCTTCCCAGATACTAGCTGGGTTATTCTGTAGTGTTCTTCCCCAATCACTCTCCAGCTTGTCAAGGAAATGGCTAAACTCGACGATTGTTGTGCGAATCTCGGCTTCTGGCTTTGATGAAATGCCAGATGAGCTACTTTCTGCCCAGACGCGAAGAGATTTTGCGTTTGGGGCTTCGCCATAGGTGTAGCAGCCTTCGATGTAAGCCATAAGCACTTTTGGTTGCGTAAAGAACTGCTTTAATGCTGAGAATAGAACCTGCAGTTCTGGCTCTGCCTCTCTGTAGTGGTTGTCCTGTATAGTGAGCACCAAGTGGGATGTCCATCTGACCATGGCATAGTTGCTAAACGGAAACGCGGACCAGAGATCTTTTGGAACAACATTATTTCCCAGTTTTCCAGACAGAGGCTGTGATGGAACGCGATATGTCAAGTATTTAAGGCACATCGTCGCCAACCGCGCGTGAGCGATAAGTGGAGGCGGTGGAATTAACCCATTCTTTGATGTTGACTCAGAATTAGCAAAGTATTCCTTTACCGATGCGTGGATGAATCGAAGAGGACGAAAGGTGTTCCCCAACAACTCGATAGACTTTGGACTCAGTTCGATGAGTCCACCGCAGGCTCTAACAATGACATCTTCGAATTCCGGCAACTTCCAAGCCTCCTCCTCGTTGGGATTCGCGTCAAAGGGGACAAGGCCGCTCTCGAGTTCTGCAGGTATCAGTGGACGCTTCCCATAGGAAAGCCAGAGAAAACTCTGTCCGGCAAGTCTATGCATGGCCTTGTTGCTTCCCTCAATGAGACGCAAGATTCGCTCATACATCACTTCCAGCCCTTCTGGGTTGTCCATTTCGCTAATTGCCTGTGTACGTTGTGCAGGATAGAGTGCGGGCGAGTTGAGATAGGCGACCATCAATCTAGCCCAGAGGAACATCCCGTCAGCTCGCCGCGTCAAAGTTTTGGCGACCTCTTTGTAGTCCAGCGACTTGGAAAGGAGGCCTTCGCTCTTCATGTCTTTCAACGACTGCCGAAGATAATGCTGAATGTCGTCCTTGTTCGATAAATCGATACTTATTATATGTAGTCTCGAAATTCGCTTGGAAAGCCACGTTAACGTCGGTCTGCAAAATAAAGCAAGGCGAGTTGTTTCTTGGTCTGCAAGACTTCGTAGCTTCTCTACAAGCTCTCTCGAATCCTCACACTCGTCAAGTCCGTCCAACACAAGATAGATGTTGTCATCCGAATGCAAACATAACTCCATGAGATCATTAATTTCTTTCTTAGAAGCAGTCTTTTGGCCAGGGGACTGAAAATACATGGCAAATTCGAGAGTTTCTCTCAGCTGATCATCGTTTATCCTGTACTGCAGAATCTGAGAGAGCAACGCTCGATATGCCGCTGAGGCGGTATTGGGGATGATATCTTGGGTTGAGTTAAAAAAGAAGTAGCAGACTGGATTTGATGATCCAAGCCCTTTCAGTTCTTGGATGGTGGATGCCGCCAGAACCGATTTTCCTGAGCCAGGGTTGCCTTGGCTTGTTAGTGATTTAAGAGCTTATGCGCAGTGAACCGAAACAGCACCTACCACGCACCCATAGGCTTCCTCCACGAACCTTTTTACCATCTTGCAGCCAGGAGCGGAAAATAGGGTGTTCAAGCAGCCAGCTTGTAGTTCCCGGCATGCACTGTGATGCGACATCTTCGTATCTGTCAGCAAAGGACGGTGGATCTAACCACTCGCGAACACGGTGAAGGAACGTATCTGTCTTGATGTTAGCGAAAAACTCCATCAACATCTCATAAGAAGAGGAGTCTATTACATCTTGCTTCCTTTTCGGCCATTCGTTCCAGTTTACTCATAGACTTGTCCAGTTTGTCGCCTCTCGCTTTTGCCTGGGTACTCTCAGCAACTGCTTCCAGCTTACTGGCTTCCGCAATGTCTTTCGCATCTTTTGATAATTTCAGATTCAGTAGTAGAATCTCCATTTTCATTCTCTCTCTGAGCTCCTTCATTCGTGTTATGGTCTCGTCAAACCGGAATGGGTGCCAAACCGTCTTGGCGACAACTCGCATTGCGCTTTTTGACCCTGGTAGACTTAATGAGATGCTCAACATCTGCAGTGGGAGCGTACTCACTTCCATCCGGATGGTAAAATATCCTGAATACGCCCATCAAGAACTGAAGGATCTCTTCAAACATATCCTGCAGCAAGACTTGAGTGCGTGGCGAAGACTTTGGAAGCTGTTCGTAATCCTGCTGGATGGCTGTCTCTGCTACCATGCTCAGTTCCTCCCTCATCTGATCCCTCTTCTCTTTCAGGTCTTGTTCCAGCCATCCCTCTTTCATCCTCTTATTGAGCTCTGCATTAATTGTAGCTTCCATCTCGTGATATCTTTTGCGCTCCAGCTCTGCAAAGATGGAATTGAGTTCATCGAGGTACTCAATTTCGACTGCCAGCTTTTCGAGGCCGGAAGAGACCTTGTCCAAGAACTCATGAAAAGTAATGCCAAGCTAAGACGGTTAGATAACTCAGTCACAGTGAATCAACTTGCAGAGCCTAACACACAGCGATGACCACTCGAAGCGCGCCCCATAATGTCGCAGCATGCATCGGGTCGCATGAGACAAATACGTCCATGGCGGTGAAGAAGGGCTTCATCACCCGAATGAAGGTGCCGAGCCGACGGTTGCGAGTGTTCCACGCTGTCCCGTAATCTTGAAGATCCTCAAGCACCTCGTCGCCGGTCGTGCATTTTCCGAATGCCTCCTGGTACTCGTCTGGGAGCGCTTCCACGAGGCGGCGCAACATCAAGACGCTCTCTTGAGAGGAATGGGCGGCCGCCCCATGGCGATGGTCCGTGGACATTATGGCATGAGAGGATAATCTTCCCCGTGTAATCGAAAAGGATTAAAATAGGTATAAATCTAGAGAGTCTAAATTATCAAGGTAAAAAGCTGCGCGTCCATCTCAATGCATATATACGCGTGTGTGATGAGGCACTTCGCCCCAGGAGGATCAAGAGGCCGTCGCACCGTGGCTGGACATTGGGCCACAGCCGCAGATCGCCAAGTGACCAGGCTGACAGGGCTCAATGATAAAGAGAGGGTGCGGCTGAAGGAGTTTTGTCCAATCACCCGAGCAGCTTTTTCAGATTATTTGATTTGCAAGTGCTTTTTATACAAGGGCACGCGCCGCTACTATTGCATCGAAGCTAGGCTCATGTTATCGAAGTGATATTGTGTGGCGAACCTGAAACACCCCATGTTACACATGGACATCATCACGCAACGCAGAGAATTGGTATGCGTATGCACAGAGGGCAAATCTGCTATTAGGCAGACCATTGCATAGGCTACCTATGAATGAAAGACATTTCGCGGTATCGCAATGACCTGTTATACGAGTCTCTTGTTGCCGTTTAGAGTATTTTCATGTACGGAGTATTATATCATTATACTCCCTCTGGATACCGAGAATGACATTGATCGCCTACAGTTTACAATAATATACGATTGTAATGTAATAACTTACCTAGCACTTGGGTTTTGCGGCCTGTCCGTCCGTGACCCATGAACCGGAGGTAGCCCATGGGAATAACATCTGTACTAACCTAGCGGGACAAGTTGTCACCAATTAACAACAGAGAAATCCTAGGCTGCCTTGGCGAAGTGATTAGCGATGGTACATGCATGTCGGCCATCTTGTTCTACCATAAATAAGCCTCCTATGAGCATATTGGGCCAAACTGTGGTACTGAAAGGACTGCGTATGATCTAAGAGACGTGGAGTCGATTGCCCAAACAGTGACTTATATGTACCCAGCCTCATTGCGTTTTGTATCCATACGTTAACCCTTTTCACAGGGGAGTACATAAAATGCATTGCCATACAATTTATAAGGTATTGTAAGACTTGGAACTGAACCTGTGAGCGAGTTCAAGTGGACTGACATGGCGAAACACGGTTATCGAATCACCTCGAAGTTCGCATCGAATTTATGACAATATCCAAATTGTATCTAGGGTTACGGCGAAGTCACAGCGATTTCTCGTTGGTGCCTTTCTCACTAATCCAGCCATTGAGTCTAAATATGGATCAGAATAGATCTATGTCGTAGTAGCATACGACTTGCTCTCACGACCGATTCGGTTGAACAGACTCTTGCAGCAAGCGAATTGTAACTACAACTACCGTATATTCATATATGACCTATACCTGAGGCTAATGATGGTAGCCAGAAGCTTCATGTTCTTAGATGAAGCCCGTCAGCGCTAACAACAACGCTATAGATATCGTCTCCGAATGCTACTCTTGCAATGAATGCAACTTCAAGTCAAAAACGTTCGAATAGAATTAAACAGCCTTCAATTTGTGTGTCACTTGACGAATGCGAAGTCTTATCTATAGGATTGAAGATGAGCGGCATATATCGTCGTCGAAGGCGCCAGAATTTCGCAGTATATCCTTGGCCAGTTATTGATTCATAACAGCTTCCATCTCACCATCCTTCGCTACGCCCGCTCTCTGAATCCCCATTTAGTATTCCTTCCACACATCGCCGACCTCGTTAATGGTGGCATTCCACGGAGGACCCACAGGCCAACGGATAAGTACTTTATAAAGCCCCAGGTTTTGATCTGATCTTCTTCGAGTTGATCTATTATAACATTTACTTCTGCTCTCTACTAATCTTTACAAAATGTCACTCGAAACAGTACTCCTGACAGGTGCTGGTGGCTTCATTGGAGCGCAGATCCCTGAACAGCTACTAAAGGTAATCACATGTATATACCTGACACGTCCATAATATCCTGGTATGAACTAACAAAAGACATTGCCATAGTCAGACGAATTTCATGTCATTGCTCCCGTACGATCAGAAAAAGATACACAAAGCATCCTTGCATTGCATCCCGAGTACAGCGATAAAAACGGTCGCTTTCCTATTGTGGCCGATTATGGTACAAATGGTGCGTTTGATGAGATATTTAGGGAAACAGAGATAAAACATGTTATTCACGCCGCAGGTCGGTTCAGATTTGAGAATATCGATCCAGAAAAGATCATTTACGATAATTACGACACGTAAGAATGCATTGATTACCCCTAGCTCCAGACCTCTAACTGATGGAACATTACAGGGTGAAATCCGTTATCCAATCCGCAGAGAAGCTCGGCAGGTGTCTTATGCGGCTTGTCCTCACTGGCTCTGTAATAGTTGAAATCACAGGCCAAATGAAGCCTTCCACCTTTAAGGAGGAGCTCACCGAAGCCGACATTGTTTCCATCCCACTTGAGGCAGTCCGAGAAAGCGGAGATCCCATCGCATGCTACGTTGCCACCAAGGCAGAATCCTCAGCGTTGCTCTTCGAAACAGCTTCCAAACCCTCCGTATCCCGGGATGCCGTCGAACTCTTGCCTGCTGGAACGGCCGGGCCGCTTGCACACTCCGTACCAGATCTCACAGCAGGGCCACATTCTCTCGATCGGGCCTATAACCTGCTCAGCGGAACCTGGAAAGAGATCCCCGGTACCCATGTTCCAGATTACAGATGTGCGGGACGTAGCTTTAGCGCACATCTTGGCTCTGCGCAACGAAAAGGCGAGTGGCCAACGGATCAATATCGTCAACTCGGACTCGCGCTATTCGCACCAGGTGTTGGCAAAATTTGATCCGATCCAAGTATCCAGAGTTGAGAGACAAGGTGGCAGAAGGAACTCCCGAGCAGTTGATCCCGGTTGGAATGGTGTTTTACAAAATCTCGAATGCTAAGTCAAAAGAAATTTTTGGAAAGGAGTTAAATTACACACCGGAAAGCGACACGTATAATGCCTATGTAGATAGTGTCTGGGAAGCAATGAGGAACAGGGATCTTGAGTAATAGGAGTTATGTACAACAGTGTGCAGAACACGGATATTAAAACAAAAGACTAATTCTCTTCTGCATAATGAAAGACAAATATTTTCTCCAGCTAATTTTCGACTTTCCAAATCACAACAGATATTTCTTGAACCAATTACTAGCCTGTGCCGCTGCTTGCATAGCAGCCTCGTCTTCAACCTCCCTCTTCGGATCGGCTCGAACAGCGAACCCATGCTTGCAGCTACTATAAGTCTTCACTTCAAAGTCACCCGACTTCTCTCCAAAAGACTCCTTTAAACTTGACTCAATAGCTTCAACCTTATCCTTGGATAGTACCATGTCAAGATCTCCAACCGCGAAGCTAATGGGGACTTTGAACTTGTTGGCAGCGGCTGAAAAGTCATCGGGTGCTTTGAGACCAGCAGGGTGAGCCACAAAGTGGGCATCGAATAGAGATACGTTTCCGCCCTGTTCAGCTGGCTCTGCAGTGAGTTTGGTCGAGTGCATCCCACCCCAGCAGAATCCAGCGACAGCCAGCTTGGCGCCGGGCGGCAAGGAAGCTTTGACATCGCGAGAGAAGGTGAGCAGTTTGGGATACGCATTTCGCGTACGGACTGCGAATGGGGCGAAAATCTTTGCTGCTCGAACGGCAGCCCCAGCTCTCTTTGTCTGCCCTGGCAAGTCCAACAGGCCAACTGGGGTCGATAGGGAGTCAAACAGTTCTATCGCAGAAAGGGGTGCTCCACCTCCTGGAATGACGCTGGGCACGAGGACTTCGCATCCGGTAGCAGCAGCATATTTGTCTGCTAGCAACTTGTTGTTTACAAGGTTGAAGCCAAAGACATCCGTGATGAAGATGATTTTCGAATTTGATGCGGTCCCTGTCTCGGGGGTGGCGACATATGTGAGGACATTGTGAATTGTTTCCTCTTTGCCTTTTGGCGTTCCTTCGTGGATGGTTCCTCTGAAACAGTCTGGACAAGACATTGTGAGAATAAATAGGATATCGTTTATGCCGTAGCTTGTATAGGATATAAGTTGTCGAGACTATTCAAAGTCGCACTGTATTGTCAGAAGGAGTAATGTGTTTAATATTCAGCATCTCTTTAAGCTCTTATATAGTTTTACACGTTTCGGACATAACGCTTACAGTTTACCCGAGCTAATCTTAAACCAATTTCCTTTAAGACATATTGAGACTATTCTTTGTCAAAGTTAACGATATGTTCGGATGAACTCAATAAGATACTATCGTTTTCGGCGGGTCTCGGCAATTCAAAGAGTTCCGAAGTCGCCTCATGTCAGCAATCGGTATCGGTGCCAGCAAGGTTGCGACAAATCTGGGTGACCTAAGATCTCACAGGGCTTCAAAATGGCCGCGTAACACGGCGAAAGACATGCCGAAGAACCAATCAGAAGCAAGATCCACCTTTGCCAACTTAACCTTATTGAATAGCTGGCGATTCTCGTGAGATCTTCACCAGAAAATCGGCCAAGGTTCCCAAATGATTAGTTGCTTCCTGCCAGATTCAGCAGTTATTGATCAAAATGTGATGTACAATTCTCCTAAAACCCGATCCATGGCAATTCGGAGGGATGTTTTTAGACAGCTTGAGCCTCAAATTTTCCTGTGCTCTTGTATGATAAATAGCGATCATTACCTCCCTCAGTGAGTTCTACAACAGCCCTCTCTCTACCTTAATTGCGAGTAATAGATCTTCTCTTGGTCCCTACAGCCTCAACTTGATTTCTGGTTTCTCATCCAACAATAACAAAATGAAATTTCTACTCCATCTCGGTACCCTCACCGCCACTCTCCCTTCTGTTCTCGGCTCAGAACCTACCTCACAAAGTGCCGTCCCAGCTTGCCCTCCTCGACCAGCCACTCCAGAAGAGCAGGAAAACATCTTCTATGACTTTGCAAACGAGTTTTATGTTCAAAAGAACATCCCCGAAGCATTTGACAACTACGTCTAGGTCGATTACATCCAGCACAATCCTTTCATTGGACAGGGTCGAGACGCCGCCGTGGCCGCCCTCTCTAAGAACCCAAAGACCAACAGCACCATTGTGCACCAGACTTTTACGAATAACACTGGCTTTGTACACCACTATGAATTCACGACTCCTCCGATCAAGATCATGGATGCTTATCGAATGAACGGTAGTTGCATTGTGGAGCACTGGGATGTTATTGCAAGCTTGACTCTTGCCGAGATTGATCCTACACCGTTATCGGGTTAGGACCTGGGGACGGCATTCGAGTCATGTAAAGAGTGTGGGCCTACAAGACTCCCCTCTTGTGCATCAAAGGGCGTCTTTCCACTTCGTACGTTGGTTAGAAATCTGTATCTACCCCTTATTAGAAGGTAGCTACATGTTCAATCTATATATACACTATTATCCTTAGCAACCTCTCATCTAGACAGTGGTTTCAATCATGTAATCCGGAGATGTCTGGGTTTTGTCGTGTCACCGTATCTGTATAGTCCGTCACCATTGAGCCTGTTACGTACTTTTAGCAACAATATAAGTGTGAATCTTGGTAGGTTACCTCCTTGACGTCACTTTTGTTGCCAACCTCCTAATGAAACTATCATCAAAGGTCCGAATCGTTCATGCGGCAGTCAATGCAAGTTAATTAAGGGGAAGGTGGGAGGCCATCATATTTTATATTCCAACTTGACAGACATCTTGGCAGCTTTTGGCATCATTCGACAAACTCGGCATAGACACAACCGAGAATGGGTAGAGAAATGTGCCTCGGTTGCATTCATTAACCAGTCTGTATGCAGTGTAAGTGCACTGCCGATTCCATCTACGCGATATTCAGTTACAACACTCCACCAAAGGAATGTTTTAGCCAATGAAAAAAGCACCGAGCATCCATCTTCGGTCGAACTTCGTGATTAGCCAAATTAAGTGGACGAAACGCTTGTTAATCGTCGTCTCCATCAACTGCCCACTTCCGGAATAGGCAACCAATCATACGATCAACAAACCCTATGGAGCAAATCTCCATCTCAGCATTAATACGCTTAATACGCACCTTTTGCTATACTTATTATTCTACCTGGTATAATTAAACAGAGCGTATTATACCCGCTTCCAGAAAGAGAAAGTGAAACACCAATAGGATCAGTGAAGCGCGCGAATAAGACTGCGGCCTATGGATCCGCCGGAAGGATTTCTACTAGTTTAGGCACCTCTATTTCAGGGGTAACATATACTACTGACGCACATGTGCTGCAACCCATGCTCGATCTGGGGTCGAACACCTCTTCGTCTTCAGCCACAATGTGCGCCACTTAGTGAGCAGACGGCAGGATCAAATTGATAGATGTAGGTTAAGGAAGCTCGGAAATACAATGACGCCTGGATGTAACGTGCGAGTTCCAGAGTAGATAAGTAATTCTGCAGTATAAGCCACACGAACCATATCATAAACATGGTTGCCAAAACAAGAATTGTCAGTGCAGAGTTGTAAACAGGATACATGCTCAGCTAGGAACACATCCTGGATGAGCATTCCGTGTCTAGGATAGAGTGGATATACCCCTGCTTGCTTCAGTACCGGTCGATATCTTATAGACGAGCCGCTGCGGAAAGCTACATTTGGTAATTCCTCAACCTGCCGAGGCAATCCCATGTCCGCAGCTTTATCACCAGTCACATGTCGTCAGATCGTCTTCACCAAGGAATCTCTTTCGGTATCCCCTGCAGGATGCAAGATTACTAGCGGTTCATTACCCGGGCGGGCGTCTTGGAAGAAAAGAACAACTGCCCTCCTCACTCTTGTCACGTTGCAACGATCAGTGTGTCATGACCTGCATTGCATCTTAGAAAAGTGTGGGGTGCAGTAACTTGTGCTTTATTAGCCCGAATCTCGGAGCGCTAGACTCCGCGATGGTGTGAGGACGTGACCTTATTTGTTGCCTAGAAGGGTAATATCTCTACTCACAGCCTCATCCTAAATCCAGGGGGATTCTATGGCACAAGCCAAATTTTCAATCCTGGCTAGGCCTATCAGGAGCGGGCGTTGCGGAAACTAATCAAGTGCTCCAAACTACGTTTACTATCAGTTATCCCAAGTTCTCTAAACGACTATTACAAAGCGGACTTGCGTATTAGACTAGTATTCCCCTAGTTTTGAGAAGTTACTGAGAACTTCATCCGACTCTTTCCTTGCAACCACTTGGCATTTACTGAAGATGTTACGGTTGCGGTTCTAGCCCACCCTGTCATTACGTTATGCCAATATTGCCACTAGATGAATCAAGTACAGGCCAAAAACTGGAATTTTAGTAATGTTCCTGAACCATTACCCGCAATTACTGCATAACCCTGGCTCCTGAAAGCATCCTACACTACAAACAAGGACGTAATAGCCAAGAAGCTAGAAGAAGCAACTCTCAACCCCGAACCTTTCCATCCCAAGCCACCGAAGGAAGCCCGATGCTATGCTACAACAGTAAAGAGATATCTTCATGTCGGTACAAACCTGTCGGCAGTATGTTGTCTCTATCTCCACCGCGCGACGCTTCGGTCCGAAGTCTGCCTTGATATGGTGAGGATCGAGTTCACATTCTTGAAAATGCCTCTTGAGATACAAGTATATATAGAGGGTTGTTCACAGATAAACATGTTCATCAGAGCTCAACCCATTGGATTGGTTCCAGAACTCAGAGGGAAGGCGTCAATCCCTTTTCACCATCATCATTACTCCTTTCCAGTCTGAATTCATCCAAGTCTTTACATCATGCGGACACTCACTATCCTTACTGCCCTCATAGGTGCAGTATCGGCAGCCCCTTCTCTCATTGCAAGAGCCGCATCACCCTTTTCCGTGGCCAAGCCTGGAGGTGTTGACGATATCGTGATTACGGCAAACAACACTCTCAACGGAACCTATCATAGTTCAACAACAGTCTCCAAACAGTTCATCCAGACTCGGGCTCAGGCTGGACACCTGCCAATCCAACTCGTCAATAACTTCTCCGGCGGTCAGGTCAACGCCTATATTTCTGGCCTCGACACTGACAACAGAGTCGTTTTTGTCAGGGGTGATGGTAGTCTTGTGTACCCCAGCTCTGGAGGCTCCGGCGTCCCTGTTCCGATCAGCACCCCTATCAACATTGCGCTGCCTTCTCAGGGCAACTCCATCACGGTGAATGTGCCCATTGTCATCAGCTCCGCGCGCATCTACTTTTCAGTCGGCGATCTCCAGTTCTTCATGGTCAAGATTCCCAACGGCGATGGCTTGGTGCAACCGTCCCAGTTCAACCTGAAGGACCCGAGTTCTGGCCTCCTCTGGGGCTTTGTTGAGCTCACCTATACTACTGACTTGGCTGTCTACGCAAACATCAGCTACGTCGATTTTGTCGGCATGATCCTTAGTATGAGCTTGAGTACCACTGATGGAAGCGCCACCCAGACTACGAAAGGTCTTGGAGCTTCCGCACTCACCCAAATTTGCCAGGGCTTGGTCCAACAAGCCAACGCTGACGGCTTTCCCTGGTACTCCAACTGCATTACCAATGATGCCGGAGCTCTTGTTCGTGCGCTGTCTCCAAACGACTACAGTGTCATCAATCCAGCAGCCTTTCAGAACTACTGGAGTGCCTATGTCGACCAAGTCTGGAGCCATTACACCAGCACTCCTCTCACCATCAACACGCAAACCTCTGCTGGTAGCGTCAATTGCCAGGTTTCTGGCAACACCCTCAACTGCAATGGCGACAACCGTGGCTACGCTAAGCCGACTGCAGGAGATATCTGGGGCTGCAACAGCGGACCATTTGCCATTCAGGGCGGCGACAATGCCGTCCATGTGGCTGTTGTTCCTCGTCTGTGTGCCGCCTTTGTGCGATCTACCTTGCTACTCGCTGGTGGCAACGTTCAGCCAGGTCTGGGCCAGTCTTCATACTACACACTCAACCCTACCAACCACTACAGCCGCCTCGTTCACCAATTTGAGATTGATGGTCGAGGTTACACTTTCCCATATGATGATGTCAACCCAGATGGTAATGAGAATGCTTCGGGCACTTTGGCTTCAGGGGCTCCCAATGTTCTGACAGTCTATGTCGGTGCTCCCCCGTAAATCATGCTGAAACCTCTTGATTGTACATATGAAAAGGAATGACGAAAGGAATTGAGGTTCTCAAAGTTCTTGCATCATCCTAGAACATAAACTATGTATATAGCAGTATAGTTTTACCTAAACATATATCAACGATGATTATTGTCTACTTTGGCTGCTCTGAAAAGTAAATAGAAAAAATAAAGAGATCATGCTTGTTTTTATATCCATAATCTGCCACCATATGCCTTCAATGTCATCTTCGGGAAAGTCGGAAGCTGTTGTGACATCCATCAATCCATGTTGGCGCGGCATATTCTGACAGGGGGGTTGCAAAAGGAAGTCGATCGGCGCCTTGGTCCACCTAAACACTACAAAAGCAGCCAGGCAATCAAGGGCAAATCCACTAGTTACTACGGAGTTTGCTCGCCGAGTATGTGCAGTAGACAGGGGGGTTAGTTTTGACATTTCGGGTTGTCACATTAGCGGAGAGATAGGAGGACAAATGCCGACAAACCTTGTTAATCGCCTTGTATCCGGCAAATACGGCGGCCAAGTTACTGGACGTGTTATCTACTCCGTATGCTATACAACATTCTGACTGCAATATCAATTGCCGGAGAAGTACGCGACGGTGTTGCCTCAATATGCCTGTCAGGTATCCGGTAATTGAGAAGTTTTACAATGCGACATGAAATAGAGAAAAGGGGACATCGCGTAATGTAGGCTACAGGATCCTTTAAATTGTGCCAAACCGTCTCATTCGGAATAGTAACGAAGCAATCATTACTAAATCATCGTCAAATCATCCCAGGGTCTTGCGAACGAAACCAAGGCCTGTTTTTGGCTCCGTATTCCCAATATCATATGTCAGTTGTCTATAAGAAACGCAGGGTCCTCCTGAAATTTTGTCCCGTGTACCCGTATCGCTAAGACACCTACCACCTGTTCAGAACCGTTGTAAATTGTTCGTTCTATGTTGATCTCGAAGTCTGTGCGTCTCGGCTGCGATCCGACTTGGTGGACAATATACCGCTACACGGCAGTGCATTCTACCCATACTCTTTAACTATGCTACATTTACGTGACGTGATACATTTACCTGAGGTGGCACCAATGTGGATGGAAGTTATCAATACAGTAACTTAGCTGGCTATGTAGTGACCTTTTGAGTAGCATTAGATATAATATATAGTGAAAAGATCGGCAGAAGGCCCCAGTCGCCCAGAAGGCATACGAGTTATCTGCCGAAAGAAGCAATCATCTCCTATCATAACTAACGAGACCTTACCCGACACCCTAGTAGATATATTTTACAGCGCAAAAAGTCTAACCCGCATGTTGCTAAACGAGGCTCCGACAACCGGGTGTTTGCCAAGGGGTTGGATGTCGATCCTATTATTATTCGTAAAGATCGACATTACATGCTCAAGACAAGTGACAGCGTACCTGCAGATAGATCCGCTTTGTACTCGGTAAATAGATTGATGGCGGCATATTTCAGGGCCTCGACCAAGAGAACGGCACAATATTCCCGCTTCCCCTGGCTTGGTCAACGGGAATTTTAACATATAAACATTGAATGCTTTTATATCTTTGCTCAGAATGAACTGTAGCCAGACTTTCCTTATTACTAGTCTTCTCAGACTGTAGATACAAGCTTCCTATATAAGTCACACTTCAAACCAAATTAGTTGACTACTGTATCAAGATGTCTACAACTGCGACAGTGCTAGAGCCTACCTTACTGTTGAATGCCTCTACAGCCGATTTCCAGTCCCCAAGGATACCAGATTCTCCACGGAATGTCCTGATTCCAGATTTATTTTCCTCAATCATGGCTACAGAGCCAGCCATTAACCCTCATTATCAAGATGGCAAAGCTGAAGCAGATGAGTGGTTCAAAGAGTACGATCTTTTATTTTACTTTGTATGCTTTGTGCATAACTTGACTAACTGGGGATAGATTGCTACAATTAAAAGGCAAAGAGGAATTGAAGTTCAACAAGACCGACTTTGGATTCGCGGCCGCCGTTTGGGCCCCTTCGGCTGAAAAAGACAGGTTTCGCACAGCGGTTGACTGGGCAAATTGGGTAAGCACTTTCTCTTATGCTACGTCTAATCGCAAGTCATCTCATGAAAGATTTAGATATTTTATTTTGACGATCGTAAGTTTCGTCAACATCACAATGACATAACGGATAGCTTATATTCACCCCACAGAGTTTGATGAAGGACCTCTGGCAAACGATCCAGTCAAGGCCCAAGAAGAAGTTGACTGCATTCTTGGAATTCTAAACGACAAGGGCCCTCGTGTCCAAACCAACAAGCCTCTTCAGTATGTGTTTCAGGCCATCTGGGATCGAATAAAAAATGTAAGCATTCTCTAGTCCGTTCAAGGAAGATATCGGCTAACAGGATTTCATCAGAGCAATGCGCCAGGTAAAACTCAAACAACCAAAGTCATGAAGAAAAAGTCCCTAACCCGCTTCTAGAAGTACAAGAACGCTGGAAGGACTCTCATAAGAAATACCTCGAGGGTCTTCTCTACCAATCAAAACTCTCAAAATCTAGCTCTGCTCCCGCCTTGACTGTAGACCAGTATATGAGCTACCGAAGAAGAACGATTGGAGTGGTTCTGGCTATACGGCTGGTAGAGTACGATTTCCTGTCTCATTCCCTATACAAACTTCTAACATGTCTGAACTTCAGGTACGCTGGAGACATAAAGCTCTCTCAAACACAAATGGATCATCCGTCTCTTCAACTGTGCACCAGCACTATCGTGGATCTTGTGATTCTGTAAGTCGTATCACATTACATCGAATTTACATATCAAGCTAACTACCTTAAATCATAGTTCAAACGATATTTTGTCATACAAAAAAGAAGTTGTATGTCTCTGTCACAACCAATTTTCTTCAGCCGCTCAAAGCATTCTAACCTTTGCACAGGAATTAAACGACGCGGGAAATAACTTGATCACAATACTCAAGGCACATAATCTCTCAGATCAAGAAGCTATGAACAGCATAGGCAAAATGCTTGATGATTGTTACAAAGATTGGCAAAGCGCTCTGGATCAGCTACCCGCTTGGGGAGAAGAGATTGACAGAGAGGTGCAGAAATACCTGGAAGCTTGCCGTAACGTGGGCCTTGGAAATCTTCACTGGAGGTGAGACTTAAAGTCCCCAAAGCATGAACATATATTAATGAACATCACAGTTTCCGTTCTGGTCGATACTTTGGTTCCTGCGGCGAGCAAGTTCGCCAAACTCGAATCTTATCCCTTCCTCCATGCTAACCCTTTTTTAAGCACGTGGAAAGCAATAGTGGTATTTGCAAGCCATCATGGGCTGGCCTTGTACGAGGAGACGGGTAATGAGACGAACTTGGGGCTTGGCATGAATAGGTGTTATGAAAAGTTTGTTTGAATTAGCTGAAAGAAATTGCGCTTGGTTTTTTTCACAAATAGTTGATCCAACTTCTGAAGTATTTGAAGAGAGATACGGGGCTAACTTTCTTTATTTCATTCGACCTCATTCTTCTATGCTAAATGCATGTGCCTTGCCCCTACTCCAACATTCTACTCGCTCATTTCCTCGCTCATTTCCAAGTGGCGTCCGATAATCATTTCTACCGTATTGCTATTGATCCTATTTCCCTGGGTCGGGCGAGTTACGGGCGGTGCGAGTATCACGTAGCTAACAAATTGGTAAACAAACTCCAATCTGGTTGCTATGTTAATAACTACCTAAGCTATCTCAACTACCTAGTAGCTAAAGAGTGTATAGAATGTAAACTTATTTATCCAGTTAATCTGGATCGAGCCAAGTGAAGTTGAACCAACTGTACTTGTCATAATCGAGCTCGGTTGAGTCGATAGATCTCGACTCCATTCCAATGGGTCGGAGCATCCGGGGATTACCATAAAGGCTGGGTCATGACAAATATTTAATAGCAAAAGAATGAGCTAAACTGGTCATTATAATAAACAGTATTATACGTATAAACGTTGCCGTTAAACGGCTGCATTGAGCCTTTACAGTTAAAATCGCTATATAATGTATAAACGGCGGTTAGTTACTGAGTCGTTATTAGATTGAAAATACATTGTGTTTGCTTACGTGTAAAATTCACATTGAAATTTCGGGGCCCATATCTGTATTGAACTAATTACGTCGTTCCAGAAGGCGTTTTTCCCGCTTAAGCTTACTATTTATCTTGCTATTAGTACAACATCTGCAATAAACAGGCTTTAGTTTCAACAACTTACTACAGTCGTTGGAAGGAGACTTGAACCCGCTGCAAGTTCCCCCGAGATTTACATCCGTGCACATAATGCCCCAGTTTTCAGTGGGAGAAGCAGAGACTTGCCGCAACTGACCGGCTATAGCGGCGGCACCAAGAATGATAGAGGTGGCTGAGAATCGCATTTTCAAGTCGTAGAAAGAATGAATTCTGCTGGAGTATATGCAAGATGTATGTATTGTTAATGATAGATGTATTGAATTAGCTAGAAGATCTTGTTGCTATATATACTCGTCGTGATGTTGATAAGCTTTACTTACACAGTAACTAGGCTATCTAAGCACAACTCCGGCATCCAATGCCTATAGTGTCGATTATTAATCCCTAAGTATTCTTTTTGGAAGATAGAACAATTAATTAAACAAGGATTAATTATTTTCAGACTGATCCAACGGGACTTTTACATAATTTGGGTAGCTTATCATTGGATTTCTGCAAAAGGAAAGGCTTAGCTTCATGTTGCTAAAACGCATAACAATTATATTTCGACCGATCTGACGGGAATTTTACATAATTTGGGTGACTTCGGCCTGTGGTTGAAGCCGTGCGATCATTTTGTCGTCCAATACATCTTCGGCCGGCAGCCAGGTGGTTCCTCGCTCACTCCATTGCACAAAATACAGAATTCCCCGTCGGTTCTTCCATTTCGCAAGGATACAATCGATTGCATATACCTACTCATCTAAAGCGGACCCGTCGTTACTCTCGTGGTCACTGTCGATCCGCCCTGAGATTAACAAATTTCTTTATATCATTGTGGCTCCAATTGCTCTTCTCCTTGTAGGTCCAGGCGCCACCTCGCGATCGGCTGGTACATCAGAGAAGGCAGCTTAGGATCCGCTGCGAAGCCTTGATTAAACAAAGAGCAACGGAAACCCTCAAAATATAAGCACCTGCGTAGATACCTTAGTGATAAGGGTAAACAAAGCCCCGGGATTGAGCCCATATCAGTTCTATCTTTCTCTAGCATCCCCTTCCCTTATTCCATGCGTGCAAAAATACGGAGCTTTATGTAATTCAATATGGTTCACTGCTCCGTTAATGGTTACCGCGAAAAGCCATTAAATCAGCGTCAAGCTTACGAGGAGAGAACTATTACAGCAAACCCGGGACTCTAGCAGGTATAGATTTGATGAAAAATCTAGTTGAATTGGCTACAGGCAGTCATTATGCAGGTAATTCATACAATTACTGAGATACTTCCAAGAGAGAGAGATGGCCTTGTTTTCTATTTCTTTTTCTTTTTCATTTTGTTTTTGTTTTCTTCGTTTTTTCTTCTTCGTTTTTCTTCTTCTTCTTTTTCATTCGACCTCTTTTGTTACATGTAGGCATCAACACATATGAACGTGCCGTGCAGCCCACATTATGTATCTTTCGTACTACCAGGTAATATTGGCCATATTTCTTGGATCCTTTTCGAGTCATCTCTTTTTGGCAACATCTAGTGGCGTCCGACCACGATAATCTGTTGCATCAATATTGGCACCCTCGTCAATCAATACTGTAACAGCTGCATCATCGTAATACCGAACTGCAAAGTGCAGCGGCGTTTGACCAATGATGTCTTCTGCCTCAATATCGGCACCCTTCTCAAGAAGAAGCTTCATAATTGCCCCATTACCACTTATAGCCGCCGTATGTAATGGTGTATCAAGGTACTCGTCTGTTGCATTAACGTCGGCACCCTCATCAAGCAATAACTTCACAGCTGCATCACGGTGATACCGAACTGCAAAGTGCAGTGGCGTTTGACCAGTGGTATCTGCTGCCTCAATATCGGCACCCTGGTCAACAAGCAACTTCATAATTGCTTCTTCATCATACATAATTGCCATGTGCAATGGCGTCCGAAGAGTGTCGTCTACTGCATTGATGTTGGCACCCTCGTCCAGTAATAACTTCACAATGGCCTCGCGGCCTAATTCAGCTGCGAATGGCGAGTATAACGAAAAGTCCTCTCCATCGTCGATGCCTTTTGCAATAAGCTTTTGAACAAATCTTTCGCTGTAGTTTATCGGTCCCATAGCAACAGCCACATATAATATGCTCTGGCCTGACCCAGCACCCATATGAGCTCCATTATCAAGTAGCATCTCGGCAATACCCATGTATCCATTATTGATAGCCATTAACAGCGGTGTCGCTTCCAACCCATGGCGCCCATTTATGTCACACCCATTCTTGAGCAACATGCTGATTGCTTCATAGAGCTCGAATTGCACAGCAAGATGCAGACCTGACACTGGCGAAAAGGGTTTGCGATTGTAGTAGGGGAATTTGTCGATGATCTCGCTACTCAACGGAAGGCGATGTAGCACCACATGGAAGGCACTAGAGACCCCAGCCCCTCTCATGAGAAATCTAGTGACGCTATCATCCAGTTTTGTCCCAGCAAGGCGTGTGTGGTCACCCCAGTGATAACTGGCATAATTATAAAGTCCACAGAAACACAGGTACTCTAGATCAGATTCGCCCAGATTAGATTCGTCTAGGCGGTATTCTCCAAAGACTTTCAACGAAAGATAAGATATGCACGTTTCTGCAATCATAGCCTCAGCATTAGGAAACCAATCGCTCTTGTTCCTGTCGAAGAATTCTTGCGTTGTGTAGTGTGCCAGTCTAATGACATCGCTCTGTTCATCAACCGTAACTAAACCGGCACAGAATGACACCATATCTTGAACTTGTGGGATAGCATCTTCGTCGAGCTCATCTATGCCGATTTTAACTGCGAGAGCATGCTGAAGTTCCTTCGTAGATAATGGTCGCTTTGCAAAGGAGATCCACGCTAGAACGCGCGTGGCAATATTCCGAAATCCCTCTTTTTGTCCATTTATCCTTTCCCAGGCGGATTCGTATGCTTGATTCAGTATTTCCAATCTTTTGTCTTCTCCAGATCCTGACACTTGCTTAGGCAACTGCATCACTGCCTCTCTAACATCGGCGATTGTGATTTTATCAACGAGTGTGTCGAGATGGATTTTGGCCAATAGAAACCTAAAACATTGTCAGTTACTTCCAAAAAAAAAAACGATATATATAATCACATACATTCCATCAACGGCATCTGATATGCCTTTTATGATCTCATCTTTCAGGTCTGGCTTGTGTTTGATTAGAGACGGTAGGTGCTCCATGTTACCTCCGTCTAGTTGGCCATGCACGTATCTTCGCACATCATTCTCACTCGCGCGAATTTCCATGCGTTTGCAAGCCTCAAACTTTTCCATAATTTCCGGGATTAGTCTTGAAGTCGCAAAAATGTTCACCTTTGACTCATCCCGAAGAAAGAACATGTTTGCTAGAAGATTTGCACGGCATCCATCTGACCCTTGGCATTCATCGAGAGCATCAACAAGGATATATACTCTCAGATATGAATCTGCCATGCATTTAAGAAGCTCTTTTGTATCATCCAGCGATGGGCGCTGAGTTCTGCCTTTGTATGTATCAAAGATTGTCTTTGCATTTTGCGGCAAATAGCTCTGGCCGTAGGCTAATTGCTTTAGTAGGCTTAATAATAAATCATGTAGCTGCTGCTCATCGTGTCGTCGGAAATTGCAGTATAGGTATGCAATCCCCACCGTAGTATCTTTGTTGAACCGTTCAAAAAGGTCATTAATCACCATGGATGTAAGGATCGTTTTTCCAGCTCCTGGAATCCCGGGGCAGAACAACATTTGCTGGCTATTATCAACCCAATCTTGGAATATGTTGGATGTGAGAAGCCATTGACCTGTTCCAGGTTGCCGCTTGCTGAAGTAATCTTTTTGCTGCAGTGTATAATCGACTGGTGTTAACCAATTTAAAAAGGCTTGGTGGGCTTGAGCGTACTGTCGAGTTGCCATTCCACCAACAGCTGTCTGTATGCTTCCAAGTTCCGCACTAATATTCGACAAGATGTCTACCCAAGACCCAGTTAGCGATTGGTCAATATAAACGGCCGTACATGGTGTACAAATAAGACGGCTAGAGTTGTTGAGAACAGATAGAATTATGCACCTTTGACTGACTCCATGTGCTCCACAGCCCAAATTTGCAACACGGAAAGGATTTCTTTCGCATAAGCTGCCGCTACGGCAGCAGCATACTCCTGCCAGTCCTTGTTCTTCCCCGAGTCTGCATAATCACAGATGCCCCGGACAACGAGGCACGGAAAATCGTTCATCAAACCCGCTGCCTCCATTTCAATACACAGTACATTCCCGTCAAGATCCTCGTTGAGACAGTCGCGGACTGCAGCATCTTTGATGACTTGGTTACCAGATGCGATTAAGCCATGGTGAATGTCTGGGCATCTCATCGCCGTTCCTTCGCCACTTTGATCTTGAGGATCTCTAAGCGACTGATTCCAAAAGTATTTTGGGTATAATTTTGGGTATTTCTGTTTCATTTCATCCAAGAAGGTGGGGATCTTGGACTCTTGCATCTCATGCTCAGACTCCAGCTTGGATAAAACTTTGAGGAGTGCATTTGGCGGGCTTGTCAACGCTCCAGTTCGTTTAAATCTTCCGCCGTCTTCCGCTTTACCCAGGTCCCATTGAACAACTCCTGGATACTGATCAATTGGTATGCTAACCACGACATCCCCAAGTCGAACCTTGGACGGGATACCACCTCCAATCCCAACCAATAGCCCGAATTTAATGGATGGAAAGGAGCTGAGCATCTTCGTTGCAATCGTCGCCGCAGAATTGGTCCCATACCTCCCCTTCGGTAAACAGGCTATGACAATGTTATGACCACCAATTGATCCAAAGGTGTAGGCGTTGTCATCATTGGCGAGAGATGGAAGATCTGGGTGCTTTCGATCTAGCATGGCGATCGCCGCGGTTTGCTCCTTTGACAATGCGCAAATCCATCCAATTGTATAATCGATATGGCTAAGATTGACAGCGTCTGATGGACTGCCAAGCTTGGTCTTCTTTACATCAGGGGATGCATGCTCATCATCGGCCTCATTGCTTCGCTTTGGCATTGTTCACAGCTAAGTAGAAAGCACTGTGATGCAGAATAAAATGGTTCCATAATTGAGGGATCAGGAATCAATAGTAAAATCATCTGGTTGAGCAGAACACTTAAGAAAAATGAGATAAGTACTCAGCCCCCTCAGGAAAGCCTTGTAGGATGTTGGGTATGAACAATGCCCAGGGTCGAAATGCAGTGTAACACAAGAAAGGCGTTTCCAGCCTATCCAGTACGTCTGTTTATATGTACAAGTAAAAGTTTGTTTGCAATGAAGCCTCAAAGATTGGTGAAAAAACAACCAATTGAAAATGAGAAATGTTCGTATAGCCAATGATAGATGCAGTGGTTGTGAGGCTTTCCTAAGGGCTACTCAGGGCGGCTGAGCACAATTCACATGCTCATCAGGCAGCCATACTTGTTGAAAACAAAAAGGGTCAACCCCAGAAGACTGTTGAGGCTTCTATTTCAGCAAAAATGATTACCAATTGTGAATGTACTGAGTATCATGGGTTTGGATACAACAACACCGATCTCATCGACTTAAGTTGTTATGTGGTCAAATGACAGAACTTCGCTTCCAAGTAGGCTGAAAACCACTATAAGCCAGATGAGCAAAAATGCACATGCTCTTCAGACATCTATTCAATAAATAGGGCAAAGCCTATTAATGGGCCGAACCACACTGCACCTTAAACGACACTCGCTATAATAGATTTCTGTCAAGAATGAGCCCAAATGATTAGACCCATGAAGAGCTTGTCATTGGTGCATTCTTATCTTGGGTGTCATTCATGTGTATGCGCGTCATCCTTGATGCTTAGACTCTAGGCCTAGAATCTTATTTTTCAGCTGGAAATAGTCCAGGTACGCGTCAAGGAGAGCTGTCCAAGGAGCCGACAATTGTCCGACACAGGGTCACTTGATCTTGTGCATGTCATCGAACCATGAGAAGCTGATGACGCAGAGAAGGGTTGGTGTGTTGGTGTGGCACCACACACCGTACGGAGTAAGAAACAAGCTCATCAGAAAACTCGATCTTGAGTCGGGGGTCTGGGGTCAGTAGATCGGCATGAATCGGATACGTGTACAGCAGCGATGCGATTGCCGACAAACAAAACAACAACAACAACAAACTAACAACATGTGAAATGCCATTGAGGAAAAAGGGATGGCGCTGACCGTGATCAGAATCTCATCCGGATAATAGGAACCAACTGCTGGCATCCAACGGTGCCTACATCCAAACTCAATGCGTCCAGCAGCATATTTTGCGCGAGACAGTTGGTGGATTATCGCAAACCTGCGGCTGCAACCTTTGGCTAGGCGAACGCATTCGGCCGTACTCGAGACTAACATGATCCGGAGCTGATGTGAAATAGGTGAGATGCAAGTCTCCGGATTGTACGAGCATGGCAGAGTACTTGGCATACATCAACGAGTACCTAGTAGTGAGTACTAGTGGTGAGAAGTTTTTGTAGTCGTCGTCGGTCAGGTCCTCGTGGGGCATCCGGCTTTGCTTGACGCCATCTATGAAGATTTTGTCTTTTATTACCGGTGCTCGTGGAGCATTTTGAATGGAAACTGACGCCACGGCGAATTCGCAACGAGCCGAAACTAAACCACCACTCTCAAAGCTTATTCCACCCGCCAAGACTCGCCAACTAATCAACTCCGAGGGCCAAGATAAACCAGATGTAGTCATTATTCATCAACTCGTACGTGGACAGCATCATCATACCTACATGCAGTCTGGTCTGGTCTAGACGCACCCTCAGGATCGACCAGCGTGGGCCTCCAAAACCGGGTTCTGGCAGCCCCAAGGGTATGACGAGATTGAAATTGAAAAGTTGCTCGTCTGCGTGTGACGCCCACGCTTCTGCCGTCTCCCCTCGGCCCACTAAAAGCACAGCTGAGCAGGGATCGCCTGCAAGCCAAGTTCAATATCAAGGCAAGCTAAAGGGCAGCCGGACAGGGGGGGCTGAACCCACAAGCCACGACCCCGTTGAGTTATCGAACGGTGACCCCCCATCCTGGGAAATGAGATTGGATGTGTTGAAACTCGGCTGCCGTGCGTGCACAGGAGAATGACGAGAGAGAAAATTTCAAAAAATTGCCGGGTCTTGGGGAGGACCAGCATTGGGGGTTTCTGGCTGGGTCTGGACTGGACGGGAGGAGGCGCATGCGAATAATTGCATATGGCGAAGCGGCAAAGGGTCTCAGCTTGCCGGCCTTGTCCTCCAGTCCGTGTCTCTGCTTCGTCCCTCTTTCTCCCACTCTCTCCCATCACTCGCTCACTCGCTATCGGTCGTCTGGTTACGGCCATCCGCTCGTTTACCGCCCAAGCCACATACGCACAAGCTCCAATCGCAGCTGGACACACGCAAGATTTTGGATCCGATCCCTCCCTTTCTTTTTCCCTCTCAAGCAGACAAGACAGCCTTTTATCGGCCCACATAGGCTAGATCGGCAAGTTGGCGCCGCAGCCGGGTCCTTGTCTGGCTGAGACAGTGACTTATTAGTGGCACGGCCAACTCATCAGGTCCAGTCCGCGAGGGAGAGAAAGAAAAAAAGAGAAGCACAGAGGAGAGGGACAAGAAAGCAAAAAAGCTAGGCACAGGAAGAGAAAGGATATACGACTAGTTAAGGGGAGCACAGCCTCGTGCCTTTTTCTTTTACAAGCGGAATACGCGTTTATCCATCGCTTCGGCACCCACTGCCGCTGAGGCCCTCGGAACTCGCCTTCCCTGTCCCGTCTGTGTCGCCATCGACAGATCGATTGTTGATCAATCAGTACTTTTGTACTCGTGCCTTTCGGTTGGTGTTATTAGACGCTTGTCTTTCCCTGATTCTCTCTCCACTTGGCACATCTCTGTCAAATCTCACAAATCCCTGCTTTGCCCACCACCCCCTTGAAGCTACTTGGAGCTGGAGCTGGCGCTTTGCACACGGCATTCCGCATTCACTTCGATTCGCACATTTTAATCTTTACACCAAGTCACGACGACGAGGCACCTCGAGCATCTTTCATAACAGCATCGAGCACCGTTTGACGCGCGCGGCAACGGCTGCGAGCACGACGTCGTCAAGATGGGCAACTTTATCAGTTGGCTCAACAAGAACCTGGCTCCCGACTCCAACCAGGGATCAGCGCGGGAATCGCAGCCAGAGTCAGCATGGGGTGAGTTCGAGCTTCACTGGATGAAAATATGCTGCCGATATAGGGCTGACTGAGCTTGCGTTTGATGATAGGCATGCTCGATACTCTCATTCCTGTATTGGTAGTGTCGTGTGTCTATATTGTCATCTTCTTATTCCTGAGAAGATCCCAGCGGCGCTACTATGCGCCGCGTACATATCTAGGCTCTTTGCGCGAAGAGTGAGTGATGCATCTCTCCATGTCAAGTGGAAAGTAAACAGGCGACAGACATGGAGATAAACTGACGCAATATAGTGAGCGAACACCAAGCGTACCCAGCAATCTGCTGACCTGGATTTCGGCCTTTTGGAAGATCCCCGATGCCTACGTTCTAACCCACCAGAGCCTCGACGCCTATCTCTTCCTTCGATATCTGCGCATCTGCTTCGTCGTTTGTTTCGTCAGCCTTCTTATTACCTGGCCCATCCTGTTCCCCGTCAATGCCACCGGAGGCAAGGGTCTCTCCCAGCTCGAGATCCTGTCGTACAGCAATGTCGACATTGAGACGCACAAGAACTACCTCTACGCCCACACCTTTGTTGGCTGGGCAGTCTATGGCTTTCTCATGTACATGATTACGCGCGAGTGCATCTTCTACATTAATCTCCGCCAGGCTCACCACATCAACCCCCACAATGCCAAACGAATCTCTGCCCGCACCGTGCTCTTCACTTCCGTTCCAGAGGAATACAACACCGAGGAGCGTATTCGTAGCATGTTCAACAACGTCAGGAGGGTCTGGGTCTGCGGCAAGACGGATGAGCTCGACGAGCTGGTGGAGAAGCGCGACGATGCCGCCATGAAGCTTGAAAAGGGCGAAATCGGCCTCCTGACAAAGGTCAACAAGGCTCGCATCAAGGCCACGAAGAAGGGAGAAACTCAACCCGAGGGCCCTGCCACTACCGAAGATGGAGATATTGAGACAGGCGACATTGCTTCACGCTGGATTCAGGACAAGGACCGCCCGCATCATCGTCTTGGCTTCCTTGGTCTTATTGGAAAAAAAGTCGACACCATCCTCTGGAGCCGCACTGAGTTGCAGCGTCTGATTCCCGAGGTCGAAAAGGCCCAGGCCGACTGGAGAGCCGGCAACAACGAGAAAGTCCGCGCTGTCTTTGTCGAATTTGAAACTCAAGGCGACGCTCAATACGCATTCCAATCCGTCACTCACCACCAGGCCCTGCACATGGAGCCCAAGGCCATTGGCATCCAGCCTGCTGAGGTGGTTTGGAAGAGCTTGTCCTTCCCCTGGTGGCAGGTTATCATCCGCCGCTACGTCGTCTATGCCTTTATTGCAGCTCTCATCATCTTCTGGGCCATCCCCGTCGGTATCGTTGGTGTGATTGCCCAGGTGAACACGCTGAAGAACATCCCCGGCTTGACTTGGATTGGTGATATCCCCAAGCCCATTCTTGGAGTGATTTCCGGGTTGCTCCCGGCAGTGGCTCTCTCCATCCTCATGTCCCTGGTCCCCGTCATCATGCGTCTCTGTGCCAAACAGGCCGGCGAAGTTACTCAGTCTCGCGTCGAGCTGTTCACCCAGAACTCGTACTTTTTCTTCCAGCTCATTCAGGTGTTTTTGATCCAGACCCTGACCAACGCAGCTTCAACGGCCCTTGTTCAAATCGCCCAGCAGCCGGAACAAGTCTTCAACATTCTTTCCGAGTCCCTGCCTACGGCATCTAATTTCTACATTTCCTACTTCATCGTCCAGGGTCTTACCATTGCGACTAGTGTCGTTACGCAAGTTGTCGGCTTCTTCATTTTTACGCTGCTGTACAAGTTTTTGGCCAAGACACCTCGAGCCATGTACAAGAAGTGGACCAGCCTCAGCGCCATTTCTTGGGGTAGCGTTCTCCCAGTATATACCAACATTGCTGTCATTAGTATGTTTCTGTTATTAAATTCCTTTGATATATATATATATATATATTAAACGCACCTGCTAACTTGTCATAGGCATCACGTATTCGGTCATTGCCCCTTTAATCCTGTTCTGGTCATCTATTGGTATGGGCTTGTTCTATCTTGCCTACCGATACAATATCCTGTTCGTCACGGAAACTCAAATCGACACGCATGGCTTGATCTACCCTCGCGCACTGAAGCAGCTGTTTGCCGGTATCTACCTGGCCGAAATCTGCATGGTTGGTCTCTTTGCCGTTTCCAAAGCTGCCGGACCTGCAGTCCTTATGGGCATCTTCCTCGGCTTCACCATTCTGTACCACCTCACCCTGTCGCGAACCCTTGATCCACTTCTCTTCGGCTTGCCACGGAGTCTCCAGGCAGAGGAGGAACTTGTCCAGCTGCGCGCCGCCGGCAATGCAACTGGTACTAGCATTGAGGAAGGCCTGGCCTCCAACAATGTCTCTCACGATGCCGCTACCGACAAGGCCCAGGAGACTAAGAGATTTCCCATAGACGCATCTGGAAAGCAGGGTAACTTTATTCTCAAATTCCTCAAGCCTTGGGTATATGCGGATTACGCCACATTGCGCGGACTGTTCCTCAAAGAAGAGCACTTGGCGGAGCCGATGCGGTACGCCGATGAAATCGAGGCCGAAGCATTCTTGCCACCATCCGTCTCAAGCAGGACTCCCATCCTTTGGATCCCCTCGGACCCTGCGGGCTTGTCCAAGCAGGAGGTTGCTGCTTCAAGCAAGATAATCCCCATCACGGATGAAGGCGCAACGCTCGACGAGAAGAACCATGTTACGTGGGATTCCGAAGGTGCTCGACCGCCCATCTGGGAAGAAAAGATTTACTATTAGGCGACTTGATACTCGATACCCCCTGCAGTTATTTTTTTATTCTGCCTGCAGTGCGTCTGGCTTTTTTTTATTACTCTTGAATTTTGACGGTTTAATTAAGACGAAGGGAGAGACAATGATATTCTATTTACGGTCGTATGGATAGGACTGAGCATGATATCATCTGGAGAGCGCATGGACGAGAGAGGAGCACAAGATTCATGTTAGACGAGGGCAGTTAGTTTGTTGTACCTATTACACGTAACTGGCCAGGACACGCAGGCCATGTGCACCCTTCTTTTTGCTTGAATTCGTAATGCCGAATAGAAATAGTAATTGTGAACAAGGACGACGCATGTCTCAGTTGACGCATTGATGTTGTCTGACTTTGAGCCGATACAAAGCACAGACAAGGACAAGACAACTGGAAGAGATTCAGGTTTTGCTCTGCCGCGTGTTCCCTGCTAGTCCAACGGTGGCCCGGCGGTTCTAGGCTCTCGTCATTTCCCGGGTGGGGAGAGACGGAGAAGAAGATGCGCGTCAGCACGAGCAGCTGATTACAGTCATAGTACGAGTAGTATAGAATATCAGAGAGAGGACAGAGTAAACAGATGTCTCGTCGAGAGCGTCATATCGAGATACTAGAGAGAGAACGTCCAATGACATCGGGTCGGGCTGCAACTGCACATCATCTGCACGCCATTCTCCCAGCCATCTTTTGTTTGACAGCAGCGGTTTCGATTGGCTGCCGCTCAGGCTGTTTCGGTGTGGCATACGGGAGTTATGGAGTACTATTAATGCCCCCAGCCCCTCGTTGCATCACATGTGCTGATAGGAGGCAGGGCCGCGATTTGCCCAAAGGAGCAGTTGGACTTGATAACAGGCAATGCTGATGGCGAGAGTGAGAGAGTGGCTGCGTATTACAGTAGAATCAAGGCAGCAGTTTTGTTTCTTTGTTGATGGATATTCATGAGTGTATTTTTAGGTGTTTGAGTATAGAATGAATTCTATTGATAGCACGATCGCACGTATAGCAGTAGACAAGAAAATCTCGCTGATGGATGGTGATCCCCAATCTGGGGCGCTAGCATAATAACGCCGTGCCCCGCTAAGCCGTGGTGGGAAAAAGAAAAAAGGCCAAGCTTTGGTTGCTCCCGGCAACGGCGGTAGGACAAGGACAACAAATGGAGTTTGTGTGGGGGGATGTGAGGATGATGAGAATTGACGGGCGAGTTGATGGGTGTCAGATGAGATGGATGATGATGTTTATAAACTGAATATGAATACAATAATGCTTGTATGAGTACCTATAATGAATGATTATATCCATGTTTTTATACTTTTTCTTATGACAGCGGCAGCTTAAAAGTGTGATAGATGAGAGTGTCTTGAAAAGCGTACGTAGCAATCTTGTTAAATTAAATCGACGTTGCAGCGGCTCCAGCACCTGCTAGCAGCTTTTAATGGTCAGCGGCTAAGGCTAGGCCTCGCTTCGTGCAGCTCGACCCACGGAAGCAACGGTCGTCTGCCGCCTGCAGGTGCACATGTTAGCTCTTTCCCTCGCCTGTATTCGCCGGACTGGTTGACTGGCTCCTGCCCCCCTTGTTGACAATCCCAGTCTGTCAAGCAACCCGCGTGCTGCGCCTTCCTTCTGTTGCTACCACCTAGGTACAGTAGGGCAGGACCTACCGTTACATAGTCGTACTGCTGCTGCTGCTGCTGCTGTTGCTGTTGCGGTTAACGGGCCACCGCTAAAGCCGGGGTGCAGCCCACCGCTTTGCGCGTGTCTTTTTGCCCTTCCAAGCTCTGTGCTATTGCCAGCGCCAAAAGGGTCCCTGCATCTTTGCAAGCCTTTGGCCAACTCTCGCGGCCGTGACAGAAACAGCTTCAGCTTTGTTGTTGGTTGAGTCGAGCTGGAGCAGAAGTAGCTGACCTAATATTTGGTGAATTTTTATTCTTTTTCACTTTTATTTTTTGCTTCATCTCTTACAAGCTTCCCATCTCAACTCGCATTGTGAGACCCTGAGAGATTGAGGCTCTCGGATCGGACCCTCGACTCCAGCTTCGCCTACTGCTACTGCACGTTCCTCGATCGTCTGTGGGGGAGCTGCTGCAGCACCACTATTTACTCGGCAGACGCGGTGGATGCGATTCCAAACCGACGACTGGCGCGGACGACCTCGAGAAGAGCAGAAAATAGCGGACGGCAAACGACACCCACGATAGCGACAAGGACAAGGCTGCGAGGGATCGACATGCCACGATGATATGATCGACAAGCGAACAAGGCAAACGATCCCAGGGAAACACTAGGAAAAAAAAATTCAATCAGGGAGACGGGAGTGAGAGATCTCAGTGCGAACCCAATCAATGGCCGTACCACCAGCGCCGTTTGCTCGCGGACGCGCGCAGCCGCATCGCGCAACACCAGGCCTGGCGCGATCGAGTCGCTTCATCTGGTCTGCAGCTCTGCTCTTGGGAGCTCCATTGGTGGCCGCCGCGCATAGCTTCCCCTATGTTCCCACCCAGATTCTCACGCCTGATGCGTGCTTCAACCAGAGCGCGTGCCATGCCCCAGACATCGCTTACATCTTTACTCAGGACAGCGACGACAACGTGCAGTTCCTGTCGCTGAACATCTCGAGCACGGTTGGAACGGACACCAAGCTGAACCCCGTCACGACGAGCCTGCCCTTTGTAGGCGGAGACAATTCGAAGAACACGGCATTTGGCGCAGTAAGAACAGAAGAGGGCGCTGTGCTGGTATATGCAGGAGAATGCGACCAAGGGCCAGGAACCGTGTGGACATATGGGGAGGGAGCGGCCGCCGGGGGTAACGGCGACGCGGCCTGGGAGAAGCACGCGACAATGTTGGGCAAGTCGCAAAAGAGCACATCGTCAAGAGGACCGTATTTTCTAGGGGGAACAATCGCCTTTTCCGGGACGCTGGCTCCCCTATTGGACGAACCGACAATATACTCCTATGGTGGCATGTGTGATACGCCGTCGGATAGCTCGAAGAAATGGCAGTCTGAGGCGAATTACACCACCGGCATGATGGCTCTCACTCCAGCCGACAACAGCCCTTCGTCCAAGTCGTATGCTCAGGGCACTGCCTCAAACTCTGGGCCCAAGACGCCCATTGCCGGCTTCAGTCTTACCGCGCTGCAAAGTTCGATGAGCAACAACTCTGGAACGGTCACACAGCAGACCGCGTACGTCATCATCGGCGGTCATACCAAGCAAGCTTTTATCAACATGAGTACCTCTGCTGTGTGGAATCTCCCCGAGGAGTCATGGTCATACGTCAACGTCCAGCAGTCGACCGACAGTCCCGATGGCGTGGAGAGTCGATCCGGCCATACGGCCACTCTAAGCCTGGACGGGCGTTCCATCATCGTGTTGGGAGGTTGGGTCGGCGACGTGACAAATGCAGCGGAGCCACAGCTCGCCATCTTGGAAATGGGCCAGGCATACGACTCGTGGAGATGGACCATTCCCAAGCAACAGCCGGATTTTGGAGACTCCGGCATCTATGGGCACGGCGCGGCTATCCTGCCGGGAAATGTGATGATGGTGTACGGAGGTTGGCAGATTAGCGATTCGGACTCGTCAAGCAAGATGAAGCGACAATCCGGCGTCACCACATCGCCGCAATTCTTGAATTTGACCGACTTGACCTGGGCGACGACCTACAACAATCCTACTCCCGCCGAGCCCGATGGCAAAGGCCCCCATGCCTCCCCCACCCCAACTGCTAATCCATCCGATGATTCATCCAAGGCTAAGATTTTGGGATTAAGCATTGGATTTGGGATTGGTGGCGGGCTGGTTCTCCTTGTTCTGGTCCTGGTCATGTTCTTCTGCTGGCGTAAGAGGCAGAGGAGGCGGGCTGCCCGTGAGGAGACAATCAGGGGTATGGCTCAGGATGCCAGCATGTTTATCCACGACTCTGTTGACATGACGGAGCGACCAGACACTTACCCCTGGGGTTATCGCAGCTGGTACAACAACGGGCAGGATCCATATAGCAGTAGTGGAGATGATCGATCCATGGGGTACGAGAGCCTACGCGGCTCATATGGCGGCTATGCCCCCGTCGTACCAGGTGTTGCGAGGAAGCCAGTGTCTAGACAGATTCGTGGCGGTTATATACCGGCGAATCAGCTGAATAGCTTTGTATCTACTCCAGGTCAAATCCACCCTATCATGGAGGATGAGGAGGAGGACTTGGCCTATCAGCGTGTCAATCCTGTCGAGGCCACCACACCGACGTCAGACGCATATTCCGATCCATTCCTGACACCGACAGTTGCCATTGCCTCGGGGGGTCTGCCAGTGTTCCAACCTCCGCCCCCTGGCCAAAGCACGGCTGGTCCAAGCACAGATGGCCCCTTTCAACACGATCCGGATGTGCAAGATTGGGTGTCCGATGTTGACGCTGCGGACGCTATGCTGGCCAGGTATAATAGTACTCGAGCACAGGGCCGTGGATCTCCCACACGGCGAAACTCCCAACGCTCGTCCGGCGCACGAGAAGACGATCTTCGCACCGAATCAGCTCTATCCGAATCAAATCGCAGTGCGGGAGATGGCCTGGGTCGATCTAGCTCCGGCCGATGGTCCGCCATTGTTACCGGGGGCCTCTTTGGAGGTTCATCGGCACCTACCACAGAGCCGGGCAAGCCTGGTAGCTCCTCTTCCAGCAGCTACAACACGGCGAAATCAGGATTCGGCGCGTTGCAAGCAGAAGGCCCCAACCTGCTGCTCGGCAGGACAACGCCATCAAGTCCATTTGAAGATGACGAGTTACAGCCCAGCTCGCCGTCGAAATCCAAGCCGCCTCGACGAAGCTGGCTAGGTTCACTGAGACGTGTTTTTTCTGGCTCAGAGTCCACCTCGGGAGACTTGTCTGTCAGAGATAGATCTCCTCAGCGAGAGATATCGACAGACATGCTGAGTCACGATTACGAACCCCCGCTTGCAGCTCTTGGTAGCGAGCTTCTTCGGAGAAAGCAAGGTCGCCAAGACTGGGAGAGTGGCGAGGGCAGCGGTGCTCAGGAAAACGAATGGGATATCGAAAGAGCCGTGGAGAATCGCCTCGTACAAGTCATGTTCACCGTCCCCAAGGAGCGCCTTCGCGTCGTAAACGCCGATGATCTTGACGACGGGACGAGTACTGATGAAAGACAGCCCCTTCATATGCCACAGACAGCAGAGCTTATTGACATGGATAAACGGTTATCGATGGTGACTCCTTCGCTTCGCAGCGGCAGCAAGCTTAGCTCTCATCTTGATGACGAGGGCGGAGGCGTGCCCGTGGACCAAGGCGATCGCGATGACGGCTTCTTGAGAATCAACCAGGACGATTATGAAGATAGGAGCGAGGGAAGTGAGAGAGGCGAAATGATTGAACGGCCGCTTTCGGTGGTGACGGACATGTCGAGACCGCTCTCAGTAGCGACGGATGTCTCGTTTGCTAGGTCGGCGAGCGTTTACACGGCAGAAGCCATGACGTTTGAGCGTCCCAAGACGAGAGTGCTGCAAATGGTGGACCGTATTGAGAGCCAGGGCAGTAGTCCGACCAAAGAAGCCAGTCCGTCGATCAGCAGGTCAAACACACCGGCGATACGGAGTGTCAAGAGCAAGAAATCATTGCGAAGCGAAGATCTCAGACGGCAATAAGGAGGAAGGAAATGGGATATTGGGATTTTTTTTTATAAGGGTAATTTGAGGGGTGTTTTATAAGCGGGGATCTGCATACGGTTGGGAGACATTGGAGTTTGTTACCGCATCTTCTCTCGTTTTGCGAAAAATTGTAACTGAGCGTTCTTTTTCGTTTTTTTTTTGGATGCTATTTTCTTGTATATAGCCTAGGATAGGATGGCGGGAGGCGGATGGACGGGTGGGATGGATTTGGCTGGCAGATGGATGTATGGGAGAGATTGAGCAACGGATCTAGTTCGATGCCGTGTATGTATGTATGTGTGTATGGGTATATACGAGTCCCTTCGTTTTTGGTTTGGTTTGGGTTATCCAAGAGATTTGTATCTAAATTCCAAGCCGTGCTCTACCCTGGTAGTGTACAGTGCACAAGCTTCGCGTGTAGTATATATATATCGGTGTTCTCCGTACGTGGACGGTATGTATGCAATAGTCGATCCAAACAACAAACGCCATGTCTCAAGTCAAAGAATGCAAAAAAATCTATCTTATCAATGCCGTGCAACACCCATCACTTTAGCCAAACATTCCATTTCAAAATCGTCTTAATCAGCTTCTTGCCCGGGAAATCGATGATGACAACGCCCACCCGCGCCTCGTCAACATTGGCCGACGCATCCTCGAGATACTGCCCCGTCATGTCGTTCATGCCCTGGATCGTCCTGTTCATCGGTCCAGCCGCAGCTTCGATGGGGAGCACGCCCACCGAGGCGGACGTATGCGCCAAGTAGAGGAAGCGGTTATCGTCCGGTGCCAGCGCGGCGTTTTCGAGAGCGTCGCGGATGGCGTTCCATTTCTCGGAAAGGTGGTAGACGTCTGGGATGATCCATAGATCTTCGAGGACCATCTCGGGGCCTTCCCAGCGGAGACCGTACGGGCCATTGCGAGCGTCAAAGTTTTGCAGGATGAATATCTTGGAGCGGAGGGCGCCGAGGGTAGGGATGGGAGCGGCGAATTGGTATTTGTGGAGGTGCTTCGCGGAGCCGGGCGCGGTGGCGGGGGAGGAGAAGTGGTGGTAGTTGAAGGCGTCTTCGAAGGAGATGGAGTTGTTGGAGCCGACGGGGTTTCCTTCCTCCTTGAGACGCATGATGACCGTCTCGGAGGGATGGGCGTCGAGGAACGCGAAGACGTCGAGGAGGACCTGTTGGTATCCGAAGCCGGTATACCCATTCGCGTGATAAATGTGCAGCTCGTCATCCCTCAGCCTCGCCCTGATATCGAGATATCGCAGCCCGCTGTTCAACTGCATGCTCAGATTCCAATTCTGGCACTGCAGCTGCTCCGACCCAATCTCGTACGTCATGGTATCGTGGGTTCCGGGGATGCTCAAGCTGGTGAGGCGGACGTCGTCGGGAATCGCCGCCATCCAATCCGGATGCAGGTCGTCGCCGGCGTCGAAGCTGTAGGCAGACCGGTAGCCTCTGTAGCATGTCGCGCCGACCATGCATGGCGCAATGGCGAGGAGCATGTAGAAGAGGGCCATTGCGCCGAGGACGCAGACGGCCATGAGGACGGGGAGCTGGCGGCGGCGAGGGGCCGGCTTGAGGGGCTTGAGGGGGAGGGATATGGCGCCCATTGTGAGCGGTGGAAGAGAGGATGCGATGGTGTAACAGGTGTAACCGCTGGTTGGGGATGAGTTGCGATCGCGAGACAGCCGATGGAGAGTCGAGATCGAGATAGGGATGGTTGACTCAGACCAGGCGGCAGGCGGTCACATGCGCGACCCGCATCGAAGGAGATTTGCTGATGTATTTTTTTTGTTCCCTTGCACAAATGGCAATGCAGGTTTCACAGAAGGTAATATAATGCTGATGGATTGTTTGTTTGTTTGCTGGTAAAGTGACATGCGACGTGATGCGATTGCGACTGCGATGCCGCGCGTAGCCGGTGGTTAGACTTGGATTTGGACTTGGACTTATCGGGACCCGAAGATGCTCCGCCATCTCCCAGATGCCGCAAATGTGCAGTAATCGGTCATGCTAGCACCGGCAGTCATCAACAACACTCGAGATTGGCGGTTTTCCTTTGAGATGCCCTCAATGCCTGTTGTCAATGCCATAGTGCCACAAACGCAGCCAAAAAGTATAAAATAGCTCATGTCAAACAAGGGCTTTTTCTTTTTTTATGACACTTGACACCCGTTGCCAAGGTCAAATCAAGCACTGGCTTATCAGGTTGCGCAACTCAGCCCACGTGTAACAAAGCCCATCCCATCAGCCACCCTGCCAAACTCGCTCCCGTCTGCCACTCCGTATAATAATTACAAACTTCATAAACGTTAGTTTCTCTCAGAAACTAGCTAATAGGCCTTACCGTCATAGCAAACAGACAATTGTGGCAATTTCATCTTACAGTCTTGACACACGCCTGTTTGCCAATTCGAAAAGCCAATGCGTATGCGTATGCGTATTCAAGCCGCGTCAACCTCCAGCATCTACAAGCATGCACGGCGTATCAGATCTCACTTACCCCTTTACTTTCTCAGAGTCGCATAGTTGATTAGGTTTACGAACCAAGTCCCCATACGGCAATTGCGGCGCGACGTGGCTTTCGGTACGGTCAACTTCATCCCGCTAGACCTTGTCCATGTTCAACTCCTCATCCTCTCACAGGAACCATGTAATATATACCACATCACACCGAGGCCCGCGCAACAGCAACAACTGTATACTTTTCTCGTGAATCGCAGTGCTTAGTTGCCCGTCCAAACATTGCCAACAGCCACGGCGCTACCGCAGCTTAGAGCCGTCAATAGTCCCAGCGGCTTCTCGTATTCGCGGGCGTTGGGCTGGCGCGGCGCGGGGGGGGGTTTTCAGCTCCGGGTTTTGTGGACAAAGAAAAATCTGTTGCCATATTGGGCCCGTTCCTTAGACTTTGCATGCGTTAGGGATGGACCCTGGAGCGATCAAGCCTCGTTGGCAGCACGGGCCGTTTCTGCGTGTGTCGAATGTCAGGTAGTATCAGGATAATAGGGGCCGAAAGCTCGCAGGTTGGCCTCCGGGTTTCTCGTCAACTCCGCTGGGGCTGAGGCTGAAGAGCCAAGCCCTCAACTCCAACTCCAACTTCAAGCATCCGTCAACTCCACTCCGGGCCGTGGACTCGTACAGTACAAGTACACACTCGGGATGGACTTTACATGTGATGGGTTAAGAGTGAGTATCGTAAACTCGCGCTGTACCATGAGCAAAATAGAGCAAACGTGCAAACCGGAATCGGGACAACAAGGTTGTCCCCGTACCCACAAGTCATACTCAAACGTCCTTTGGGCTTGAACACATGCAAACATGCTCATGACGGCGTAAAGCTTCGTCTCTCATGGTAACCGTGAGAAGCCAAGGCCAAGAGAATCAAAGTTTCATACCACTGTGGACTGGCTGACTCGGTTCGTTGTTGCTGGCGCTTTATTAGGGCTGCTCCAGACTTCTTGAACGTGGCCCGCCAGCAACGGAGCCGCTTCCTTTAGTTTGGAACAGTAGCAGTCACGCTAATATCAACGAAGGCTGGAAGAACTGGGCATAAGTCGCTGGAGACAGGTTGAGCAGCCAAATGGTCACCGCACTCGGCAGCCTGTGTGTCTGTGATGAAGGTCATACTTGTATGTGTATACCGTACACCCTCACCTCACACTGCCTGCGTGTGGAAACATGGGCCGTGTGGATATACGCACAGAGAGAAATCATCAACGTGAGGGCTTTCTGTCCTTCGGTCATAAACGATTGGCAGTCGTAGTCTGGCGAAAGAAAAAGCCCTGTGTTTGAAACACCCGTTGCGGCTGCTCCCAATATTAGCGACGATCCATCGTCCTAGCCTGTCGATCTCTCGACCTATAGATCGGCAAACGAGGCGTCATTCTGTGGCGCAAATGACCAAGGAGTTTTCAATTCTCCTTTTCTTTGGTCCAACGATAATCTAGAACCTTTGCCATCATTCTCCTATTTTTATCTTCTCATCTCAGCTTGGCATACGCTGCTAAGAAGGGGATGGATGGGCATTAGAGTTGGCACTTTCTCAATACGACGCGGCAGAGATCCACTGGGGTTTAGATGCTGAACAAGAATTACGCCTGCTTCTCAGGGACGGGCACGTAGCTATGTCCTCGATACAGCCATCTGCCGTACGGAGCAAGAGTGTGCGCATAACCTATCCCGCAGTGTGTTCAAGACAAGTGAATCGTACGATGCATGTATCGTACGTATTAGCGGCGCGGTACCGGGTCGACCGCTTATCAGCGCCGATCACTTGAAAGACCAACGCCGTGACATCCGACACAAAAAGTGCAAACGCATCAGTCTCACCACCGGTAACAACACTAGGCTATCAGGTTGTCTTTGCGTCACCGCAGAGTCTTGCAACACCTGCAGGGTGGTGTCCAGGCTTGAGACCTATCCGTCTTCCCATTCGAAAAGCTGCATATTTGGGAGGTTGGGATGGGGAGGTTGGGATGAGGGGGAGAGACGAACCGTGGGGGGAGTATCATTGCGATTGGCCAATGCAAGAAAGCAGCCCTCCCGGAAGAGACTTTGAGAATCTGTGGCTGGACGTGAGGACGCGTGGATTGTGTTTGCGGGGATGGTCTGGTTTATTTTGCCGAGAGCTGGTTCCTCTTGCAGGAGGCATCGAATGAGCTTTCAGACCAATGCATGCGGGGAACAGACGCCGCCGCCGTGTTGATAGGTTCTTTAAGCTTGATCCATGTGCTGCATTTTGTCTGCACCCACAGACCCCTACCGCTTCACGCCCATCGTGCACGAGTGCATATCACGAGCAGTCGATGCCGTTTGGACCGTTGCAGCGGATGCATCAGTACGAGGCGGCTGAAGTAAAAATAGCACAACTGAGGCGAGTTGTATTCCAGAAAATCGATCCGTTTCGTCAAATTCGCTTCTCAAGGTAAAGATTCGATGGGGTCGAGCGTGGCCCACCGGCATGAGCGAAATCAAGGCTGCGGCGTGGGGTCTGTTGTCTCCGATATGGCCAGACAGGGCTGCTTCTCAAGGTACTGTACTTGTACTACTCACACTTATCAGTGAGCAGTGCCATGTCAGATATCGGCAATTCGATATTGGCCTTGCCGCCGAGTATCATCGAGACGGTCATGTGCAAGTAGAAGTTGGCGGCCACATGTTGTTATACAAGCAAGGCCGTCTCCTTGCCAGCAAGTGTCACTATCTGTCTCTTTTGCAGCCGGCCAGGCATCTGAAGAATTATCGACGTCCATGTCCTCAAGAGGCGCCGTCGCTTTGGATGTTGCTGCGGCAGCTGCTTGTAACAAGCATCGATCGACTCCTACAGGGGGCCAAAAAAAAAATGGACTGTAGGAGAAGCTTTCTCTGCGGCAGAAAACGAGGACAAACAGATCCGGCCAAGCCCAGGATGCGGTACCACCAACCCCACTGCCAACCACATCCCGGTCCTTGCTTTCCCGCTCAGCCAGAATTATATTCGTCATGGACCCGAGAAATCTTTTTTGCTGCCGGTGCGAGGCGTGGACACACCTTGGAGCCTTCCCCTGATCGTCCTAGAGCAGCCTGTCTCTGGATGGATCCGATTCGAAAGAGGACGGGTCCAAGGCAGGAAATAGTATGTTGTAGCGCTGTTTGTTATCTGTTACCAGGGCACACACATTGGCATTGTACTTGATGGATGCCTTAGACGGCAATCCATCACTTGGAAAGCCTTTCCACCTCGAACCGCGTGATCCGTCCTTCGTATCGCATATCAATCAGCGTGCTTCGTATGCAGTCCCGTCCTCGATCCAGGTCCCCCGTACATGCCCCGAGCGGTATAGCGCAGTCAGGCATGTACAGACGTCCGAAGCGAATGTGCGTATGCGTGCGTGTGTGAGTGGACACATGTCCATGGTGGAGATTTGGCTGCTGCAGTCTTGGCTTGGCCACAGCTGGACATGGATCGATGGCAGTCAAAAATCGTCAAGGGTCAGGGCAAACCAACCGCGACGTGCGCTGGGCCTCAGCGTCATTGGGCGACTGGGCCACACTCAGGCCGAGGGCGGTTACTCCGTACGAGCAGCAGCCCACACGCCGTCATCTTTGCCTCGTATTCGTCGGCCACAGGTGCAGAGCAGTTTCGTATTGTCTCGTGCTGTGACCTTTTTTTTTTTTCGCACCTTTCTGCCGGGTCCGTATGATCCGTAGTTCGTTACTGGGCTCTTGGCTCTGTGCGGCCATCGTGACCCTTTTTTTTTTTGTCATTCGGCGTGCTGGTGGAAGAAGATTTGGGGTTTGATTTTGAATACAGATTCTGGGTGATGTTTTGTAAATGGTGGGAGGCGAAGAGGAAAACAAGCGGCGTGGCCTGAATTGAATTCGAGCCTAAGGGAGCTTCAATGGCACCTTCCGCTTCGCTCTCGCCACCTCGTTCTAGCACCATTTGAAGGCTTGAGTTGGTGCTTGTAGCTGTACAAAGGCGAAAGACGGGACGGACACGGCGCTGCTGACGGTACGTACCGAAAGTTGAGCGCCATCAACCATTGTGTCCATATCTGGGCTCCGTTTTGCTGAATCTAGTAGTTGTCTAGGTAAGGTAAAAGCGGTTGTTGGACTTGATAGCGGAAGATTTCGATGAGCCGGGGCAGATGCGCCGTTTCAGTTGGCGAAGCTGGAGCTCCGAGTAAGTACATGTCTGGTGTCAAGCAGTTTAGTACATATTAGTAACAGTACTGAAGTCGATGGTGATAAAGCCATGACAAATGGGGGACAGCATCACACGCTGTGAATGATCATGATGTTATGAGATCCCGGTGATGCAACGTTTTATGCAGTCTCTGCCCTCATGGTCGCGTCATAAAACCGCAATGCAGCAACAACAGGTATTAATGCATTATGCGGTCCATAGTACACAACATCCAAGACTTTCCATTCGCCTCCCCTTGCCTTGCACGTTGCTGTAGTTGGATGGATGTCCAGTCCAGTACCTTTCTCAGCCACAGCCGGCGTACGAGCACGTTGACATCCATGGACCAGTACATGTACAGTACATATACAAACCTCGACCCTCGTCCGGCCGTATAGACGACCGGGTTAATTCATTGAGCAAGATCGCCGCCTCGATCGCAAACGGACCACCAGAAGCAGCAATCCCATCCACCTGGTTCCCTCGAACGAGTCCTGCCAAAACAACGCACCAACTGTGGCTTGACTGCGACTCCAGCCCACGGCCTTTAGCAGCCTCTAGCGCCCTTAGCAGCGTCCAGCAGCCCTTTAGCCTGCTGGCCAGATGCCGCCATCTGCTGCCCCGTAGCCCGTAGCGCCCCAGTGACGCCATGGGGCCAGGGGTTGCGACGGGCTAGCGTGGCGTTGCTCTTCCCTTTACGAAGTACCGGTACGGATTGGCAGTTTGGCCTCGAAGGGCAAGGAGACTTGGGAACAGCCAGATGCGGAACAAGACCTGAACAGAACAGCTCTGTCCCGTCTCTATCTGGTAAATACGGCAGGGTACTAGAAAATTAAAAACTAAAAACTGATCAAAGAAGTCTATACTAATTGACACCATTATCATTATCATGCACTGCGGCTCCTCTTTTTCCCTCTTCCTCCACAGCATCTGCTGCTTGTCACTCACGCCATCCCTCCATCCATCCATCCATCTCCCCCCCCCCCCCAGTCACCCCCCGTCACTTGTCACTGCAGCGCTCGGGCCTGATCTCCCCGGGGTCTTCCATGCCTGTAGCCTGTAGCGACTGGAAGCCTGTAAAAAAGGCCTGCAGCCTGTCCACTACTGTACATGTACTCGTAGTACCTCCACTTGTACTCGTACTTTGCCATCCAGCACCTTGAAATCTCCAGACCTCTTTCTTCCTCCTCCTCTTCCTCTCACTTTCAACCTCTCCTCCTCTCAGCCTCCCCTTTTTGCGGCACAACAGCAACAGCAACAGCCTCGACCCGGCACAATCACAATCTCAGCATCACCATCACTATCATCACCATCGCCGACGCCTCCGTTAGTCAGAGCTAGACAGTCGCGCTCGTTTTTCGCCCGTCTGTCTCCAGCCACGCTCGGGCCGTCAGCTGTGATCATCCTCCTCCAGACCGGTTTGGCAGCTCGCAACAGCCCGCAACCTTGAAAAGGCAGCCTCGGTAGCCTTAGCTCGGGATATTTTCTCATCAGTCTCCGCTTGCTGGTCGCCCATCCCATCCTCCCTTTTTTTTGGTTTCTATTTCTTTTGTCTCTTATTCTTCTCTTGTTTATTTCGGCTTCGTTCTGGAAATCTTGGCATCCTGAGACAGATCGATCCTCTGTTGGGTGCTGCGAGCAGTCTTGTTTATTTCGTTGGTACTGCTCTACATCGTTCGGCTGTGTACGGACAGCACTCGCTTTTGGTCCTGCTTGCGTCTGGCCGCGCATTCCAGTCTGCTCCGTTACGGACTTTGGCCTCGACGATACGTCACACAGCTGTTATCGAAGCATTCCAGCCGTCGGCTTCTTGGCTCGCAAGCACGCCGTTGTGTCTCTGATTTCAACGCGAATTTCCCCAGACTTGAACCAAGACATCATCCACCCCGACTCGGCTGCTTCACTGCTGCTTCGAGTGCGATTTCGAAATATTATCGAGAATATCGATTTTGAACGATTCTGAAGCGTTAATCCGTTCTCCCGTCTCGGCCATTCAGCCTTTGTGCTGTCTACGGTTCAACAAACAACCGGCAGAGGTGGTTATGGCTTGTCACTAAAAAGCCTCCTGGATCGACAAAAAAAGGCCAAGGGAACCCCTCAACAAGGGATCAAAAGACGAGTCAGCTCAGCCAAACAAAAGTCACGTCGCTGAAGAATTTTCAACGGAACCGCCCTTGAAAACCTGCATGACCATTCAAGTCTGCAGCCTGAAAATCAACCATCTCCAAGACTCTTACTCTCCCAAATATCGACCATGGCCCCGTTGGGAGTCCGCACCCTGCAAAAGGGCTACATGCTTTTGCTGGTGTTGTCATTTTCCACTTGGATTTCTGCCATTAGCATCAACGTTTGTTCTAGTTTCAACACAGGCGAAACGCCATTGAGTAAGTTTGGCGCCTGGAGATGTAAACATGCGGCAAACCATCTAACCCTTTCGCAGACGTCAGCATATATCAAACGAATGGCCTTTGCGGAGGATTCTGTACCAAGAAGAATTACGCCTTTTCCATCACACAGCAAAATTCATGCTGGTGCTCCAACTACTTCCCTGACAAGGCCTCAACGGTTGACGTTAAGAACTGTAATGATCCTTGCCCGGCGTGGCCCTCGGAGAACTGCGGCGGCCCTGGATTATACGGTTATATCTTGTTAAACGAAGTCGCGCCGTCGGGCACCAAGACGGAACCGCCTCCAACATCAAGTCCAACTCAGGTGAGTCAAAGACTTTTGTTTTCCTGCCATGCTGCAGCCGTTGCACCCTGAACCAAACATGAATGTATGGCGCGAGAGCCGGATTACGAACTGGAGGCACAACTCTCTGCACGGCCACCACTCTATGTACTGCCTCTTCTTTGTCCAAAACTCCTTGTTCAATTGTTCTCCTGGGAAACCAGTGGGGGGTCAAATCCTTCTGGGGATTCAGGAGAACATCGTGAAGTGACCAATAGTGTGACTAAGACTGTGGTGCAGAGCACAGCTTCAACATCCGCTACAACGGCCTCCAGCTCCACAACTACTTCCACCTCCGCCTCCGCCTCATCCTCCTCTTCTTCCACATCAGAGACGTCGACTACTTCCTCGAGTAGCTCATCCTCTGTATGACTTGTCTCAGATGGCGGTTTGCACCGCGGATCTCTGAATGCTGACTTGATGCGCGGTGAGAGAGCAGCTCGGCTAACAAGTTTCCTAGTCATCGACCGATTCGTCGTCGTCCTCTTCCACCACCTTCTCCACCTCCACCACTTCCACCACGCCACCTCCTGGGCAGACGTCGGATAACAGCTCTCCCTCGCAAGACCCAAGCGGAGACAGCCAAAACGCCACACCGGTGAAGCATTCTGGACTGGGTACGGGTGCCATTGTTGGCATCGTGGTTGGCGTTGTTGGCGGCTTGCTCGTCCTTGGTGGTGCTGCTTTCTTCTTGTACCGGCGGAGACGACAAAGCAGGAACGACGAGTACCGGGACGACCCGAGCGTCAGAGGCAGCTCATCCGGCATGGTGGGATCGGTTCCCCCAGAGATGAGCGCCAACAGCGGCTCGCCGGCTTCGCCAGTTTCGGCCGTCAACAGAAACAGCACCATCCAGATCGATCCTCGAATGGACCCGTTTAAGCAAGGCCTATACATCCGCGGCAGCCACGAGAGTCTTAACACGATCCGCGACGATCATGACTATTCACGACGGATCCACCCCCCGGTGCTCCGGGCCACGAATCCAGACCCCGAAGATTGATAAGGCAGCCGCGTGCCTTTTTCTTTTCTTTCTTTCAACTCGTTTGTGTGCATACGTGGTTTCTTTCCTGGTTATTTGTGTCTTTTTGTCTCGCGCGTTGGACAGGTTTTTTCTTTTTTCTTTTTTTCCTTTTTTCCCTTTTCCTCTCTCATTTTAGAAAGATCCGAGTGTCATGATCACATATATGAAGTTTCGCCGTTCGGATTCGAATACACATGACAAAACAAAAGATTTCGGGGTCTTGTTGCCTTTCGAGATACCAGGATGGCGTTGGCAGCTTTTTCGTTTTTAAAGGCGGGAGGTGGGGGAAGCATGAGGCAAGAAATAGGGGGGTCCGCCAAATGGGATGTTTGTCGGCTCGGGAGTCGAGATGAGAAGAAACTCGACACCACGAGACGAGATTGCGACCGATGAAGGACCCCTGCGGAACTTGCGTCACGGTAATATATTGCACGGTGCAACTCACGGCATATTTCGTGCTCTAGTAATAATTGCGTCTTGGATTTGGGGGGGACGGCAGCCGACGTTGGCATAACTGGTGGCTTTTGACATAATGGAGTACGGGCAGGGAGGCGGCTCGCGGCAACAATTGGCTGGATAGCTGTACATATTGGAACACAAAGGGACATTGAGCAGATATAAAGCGTACACGGAATAGCGACGGTCCCCAGCGTGGCGGGATTCGCCCCAGCAGAACAAGTGCTGGATGAAAATATATTTGGTTTGAATCGCTGAATGAGTGTGTTAAGTATAAGTGATGGGGTTGCCGATTTATTGATGAAGAGCACTTGACTTTGAGGGAGGGTTGATTTGATGGCTTCATGGCGATGTGTCTATTATTCATCTCGCTTCATCGACAATAACTACCAGAGTTGACATATCCAGCAATCTCGCATATCTAAAGAACCATGAATTTGAACTTGTCACCTCCAAGCACAATGTCAGTGGTCGGATAAACTTTGAGGCGTCCGAAACCACACGGTATTGACACCCGACAAGTTTTCAACACACAAAAAGAAGTAACAAATTAACTTTTTCATCTCAATTGAACCGCACAACACAACCAATGATGGTCCCCCCAAAAAAGAAAAAAGGAAAGACTCGCAAAGAAGAAGAAAAGAAAGACTGGGAAAAAAAAGAATTCGTTGTCCTCGACAGAGACAGGATTCGAACCTGCGAGGCCGAAACCATATGATTTCTAGTCATACCCATTAACCACTCTGGCACTCTGCCTTGTGCTTATTTGTTGGAAGCATCGTCACTGATTACGCACTATAGACTATAAGCTCCACGCGCTATTGTAGTTCCCGTTTCGTTCTCTATTTCCGGCTGTTTGACGCTATTTATAGAAGTGTACCTACCTACTAAGTAAGGTATGTAAACAGACCCCTTGTTCGTTATTGCAGGACGGCGCCACTGGGGGAGCTAGACGGTGGGCCATGCTTTATCTGAAGCACACCGGCCCACTGGAGTTTACAGGTTGCCAGTCAACTCATGAGCAAGAACAGAGTCATATTCAATCATTAGTATCACAATGAAAAAAAAAGAGAGAGAGAGAGAGAAAGTAATCCAAATTGTTTCTATTTCATCATGGCATATTCGCCAGTAACAACTCCCCCACATCCACGCGATGTCATTCTCTCTCGTCTTTGTCCTGTCAGTCTCTCTCTGTCCCATCTATATACACTGCCCGCTCGCTTTTTTGCCATGTTTCTGAGCTGAACAACCAAATGAACAATGTGTGTGAAAATGAAAAAAAAAAAAAAATAAGCAAATGCAAATGGGGGGGGGAAAGATAAAAGAACCATCAAAATGATACATTCTCTCCCCTAATCTGCATCGGTGGGCTTCAAAGAAAAAATAAAGAGCATGACGAAATCTCGCATATATCAAAAACCCCAGAAATGCGTTATAAAAAAATTGTGGTGAAAGCAATAAAAGCATGAAGCAAAAAAAAATAAAACCCTTCAGCCACCTGTTGCGCCCTCCCTACCGTTGGTATCGTGATTTAAGACAGCCGTCATGAGTTGTGAATGAGATTTCATCTTTCCTTTGTCTATTTTGGGTTTTGGTTTTGCAAAAAAAAGAATCTCCTTCAGATTTTCATATTTGTGTTGGATTTTTTCTTTGTTTCGTCAACCTGGGTCTCTCTCCTCTGTTCCTCTTTGTTCGCAGGCCTTAAAAAGGCCGTGGTGGGCGCTGTGGAGGTGACTGGTCGTATGAGCTGTAGGGAGACTGCGCGTGCGCCGCGCCGCCGTATGGAGGCGGATCGAACGAGTATTGCTGCGAATCTGATGGATGATGGTAGACTGCAGGCGGCGATGGTCCCCTCAAGCCTGAGTCGGGGTTCGGTTGAGCATCGTAAATCAGGCCAACTCTCTCGTCGCCGGTCGGTGACATGATGCCGCCACTCACGCCGTGATATGCGGTTGTCGTCGGGTCTTCAAAGGCGGGATTGTATGCTCCCTGGGGCTTTGGCTCGTGCAGATTGCTCATGCTCAGGGCCTCGTCGTTGGAAGTGCCAAGCTTGTAGCTGACGTCCTCCTTCCGCCTCTTGACGCCGCAGAAGAGCCAGCGCATACCTCTGCCAAAGGCCTTGACCAGATCCCACAAGTTCATGGCATCCCACAGCGCACGAAGACCGAGGAAGCCACCTCTGTTCGGCAGAGCGGGCTTCTCCAGACCAACGGTGCCCTTTGACGCATCAGGGCTTGGGTAGAAGCCCGAAGAGGCACCGCGGCGATAGACTTGGTAGGGAAAGGCCCAGATGTGCAAGACAGAAAAGATGGCCATTTCGACGCAGAGCAAAAGGGCCGGGATGCCCACCTTGAGGTCCGGATAGGCGAGAACGTCGCCGGGCTTGACGATGTTGAGTGTCGAGGTGCCGACGGAAATGGCCGAGGACTGCCAAAAGGACAAGAAGACGACGAGCTTGATGGCGAGAATCTTCAAAAAGAGACTATGCTCGGCAAGAGGCTTCGCAAGCTGAATGTAAAATTGAATGAGGCAGTACATGGCAATGGTTACGGAAACGGCATTGATGACAAGAACCTATAACCACAACAGCCATCACGTTAGCCAAGTCACCAAAACGGCTTGTCAAGCCTGTAGATGATGTAATGTGAGGGCGAAAGGCGATTGGCCCGCTTACCCAGATGTGAGCAAAAACCGGAGAGTTGGAGCTCTCGCAGTAGCGACCATAGTGCTCAGTGAGGACGGCGGTAATGGTCATGGCAACGCGGATGAAGCAGTACTGGTAGACGCCTATCCAGATGATGTTGAACCAGGTGAGGCCGCTCTTGGGAGTGCGCCAGGGGCCCCTCTCTCCACCGCAGCATTTGGCGAACCAGTTGATGGGCAGGACCCAGCCCTGGATGGGGCGCAGGTTTCGAAAGAATTCCTTTTGCGTGTGCAGGTCGGGTGCAGAGTAGTGGCATATCAGGCCGAAAAAGGAGGCAATGGCAAAGGCCTCGTAGCAGTCTGAGATGACGGAGAAGTAGGTGGCGCGCCAATACCATTGCAGCTGCATGAACGAGGAGATGGCGTAGACGGGGATCATGAAGAGGATACGGATGATGCTGCCGACGATGGTTAGCCAGTTGGTCCACGCCTTGGACCATGTCAGGTTGCCGCTTACTGTCGTTGTTCCTTGGGCTGTGTGTAGTGCGTGGCGTGCATGGCAATGAGGTACAGGCTCAGCACAACGGCGATGAGGGTACATCCTGCCGAGATGACGCGGGCAAGGTCGTGGAAGTTGAGAGGTCCGGCGATCTTGATTTCGGATCCCGGAGAGACTGCTAGGGCGTTAGCCTTTGTGTGAAGGGTCCGGGCCGTCGTCGCGGGACAAGAGCAACGGGAGACGCATGACGGAGCTTTGCGCGGGCGGTGGGGAGAAACATACTCCTCATATCCTCCAACGTCGAGTTACACGTGAGATTGAACATTTTGGCGGACTGCAGCGTCAGGATGCAAACAGTCGTTGTTTTTGTTTCGTTTTGTGAGCCCACAGGGGGGCAATGGCCAGCTTGTTTGCCAGCAAATTGCGCACGGCCAACTCGACGTCGCCCTGGTTGGATCGATTCGTTGGTCGCCCGCTGTCCGCGGCAGTCGTGGCGTATCGAGGCGTGATTGTGCGATGCTCCTGGTTCTGGGTCTGGGTCTAGGTCTAGGTCTAGGTCTAAACAATGTTTGCGTCGTCAAGTCGTGATTTCAGTGGTGAGCCGTCGTCGTCGCCGTCGCCAGCAAAGATCCCCTTTCCTCCCTGCGCCTCTCGATGCGCCCTCTTCGGTTTCTCGGTCGCGAGTCGGCGGAAACCCCGGAGCTGTCTTGGGTTTGATTCGATTCGGATCCAGCCTGGGTCGAGAATTCTACGGGTCCACGTCCACGGAGAAAGGGAGAGGTTTCTGCGGGTTGGAATGCAGCCCGACAAGAGATGAGGTGGAAGCGAGCGTCTGTCTTGTTTGTCGCGCTCCCTGGCAGCGAGGACGAGACGAAGAAAGGATGCAACGAGTGGAAAGACCAAAGGCGAAAAGGAATGAAAAAGGAATGTCGCGGTGGATAAAAGATGATACGAGTAGGTGGAAGAACGAGAGCGATCGCCTGGGCTAAAAGAAATAAGAAAGCAGAACAAAGTGCGCAGGGCAGGGATTCAGGAACAAAAGAGAGAGGAAAGGGAAAACCATGTACCTACTCGTACCCCGACCAGGGGGCGTGTACATACGACAAGCTCAACGGGCTGCCATTTGTCACTTGGTGGATGGACGTCGGTTCCCGTACGAGGCGCTGCGAGACGTAATGGCAGGGCGCTAGGACGGGGAGTCGGGCGCTCTCGAGAGCCGCTGCAGCAGCGCATCTCCAGCGGCTGTTTTAGCAGCCCAGCACGCAGCACAGGGCATCGGATTGATTGCCAGTTGATATGTTGACTGAAATGGGATCCATGGGTTGATTCGCTACCTCGAGAAAAATGCATCCAGTCCCGTTCTGGCTCTAATCTTCACGTGTCACTCGTGCGAAGCTCTCATCAACGCAAACCTCTAACAAACAGACACTCTCACTACGCTTTTGTACATGGTATCGCATCATCAACCACCATCTCACCCTCACACCTCTCACACTCTCTCTCACACGCCCGCTAATAAACCCACAACGCTGGCGATTGGTCCCGGCAGGGGGAGGCTGAGTCTCTGCTGGTTCCCGTTTCAAGCAACTCTCTCGAACCCAAAAGAGGCGCTGGCATGTGTCTCCTTCTAATCCTCTAACCGCTAAAACACTAGCCCAGCACCGGTATCTGGCTTTGATTCATCCATGGATCCTTTCACGAGACGCACGACAAAACAAAGAGAAGAAGAAGAAAAAGAGTAGCCCGCTTTGATCCACCCCCCTCCCCCTCCCAGGGAAGCAAAAGCCAAGCGGGCTCCCTCCCGCTCACTCTCTCTCTCTTGTGGGACAGTACGAGTACACGTACAATGCGGGTTACAATCTTCCGCTCGCAAAGAGAGAAAGAGAGAGAGAGAAAGCCAATCAAAGGACACGGAGCCGGAGCCCGGAGTGCGGAGTACGGAATAAGACGTGCCTGTCCTGCTCCTGTTCCTGTGGCTGTTCCTGTTACATACGAGAATGCCAAGTCCTGCTGGAACTGGAACGCGCGTCAGAGATTCACCTCATTTTGCGAATTGCACCATGTTCATGTTTGCTTATTCAGCTCTGTGCCCCGTGTACCTATTGGGCACTCGACCTTGTGCATCTTGATGGACATTCGCAACTACCGTCCAGCCAACGGGCAGTGCATCTGTGAGATACCGATCTTCGGCCTCCTCTGCAGATCGCCCATCACGAACCCATCCGCCAGCACCTGCAATATCAATCCCTCTAGGAACATGTACCGGTACGTCTCCCAGCGGCGCACATCATTCACTGCTTTCCAGCCCCTAAAGAGAAAACTCCCGCCTCAGCGCCCATCCCCGTCCGCCCAAAACTCCCTTTCAGGGGCTTCAATCAGTCGCCTTCCGCAAGACGTCACTGTGGGCTCCGCCTGCTGTATACCGTACCCGTGCAGGTACAGGTACAGGTACGAACTCGTACAGCTTGTAGCTACATGCAGCCACACACACCCCCCTCCCCAAAGCAGTAAGTGAAATGCATCCAATCCAATCCAATCCAATCCAATCCCACTCTCTGGCGCAAATTCTTGATGCTTTTCCAAACCACAAGTCCATGTATCAACTCCGCTGTATAATATTGAATTTGCACAAGCATACATTAGTACCTATCCCCGAGCGGTAACTGATGCCTAATGCCAATGCACTCCCAATAATCAAAACCGCCAAATTATTCTCCGCAGAAAAACGGCGCTCCCCCAGCCAGGGCCATTCGCGTGTAATCCCCGACCCCGAACTCCGGGCTCGTTCCTCGTCTCGCCTTGATAATCATAATCCTCATCATAATCTCATAAGCAAAGCAAATCCAGACTCGTCTCAGCATATATGTAATGCAATGTCATGTATTACAGCCAGCAAACTAATAATACTCATCCTGCTCAGCTAAGCATTCAAACTTCACTAAAATACACGTAAAAACCAGCGGATATACAGCTACCCCCCCCTCCCCCAAAATCCTCCGCAGATCCAAAAAAGCGCCTGCATCTCACCACACATACATACAGAGTCTCACCAAGAAAAAGAAAGCCCAACTCTGCATGCAAAATAAAAATAAATTGAAAAGGGAAGGGAAAAAAAGCCCTCCCGTTCGGAAAATCGGCAATCTTGCATCTGCGCCAAGGCACACGCCACACAGTCTGACGCAAACTTCATCCTCTCACATCGCCGTCTTTTCTTTCACCACATGACGTTTTCACATGTACCTTATTTTCGCCATCTCAAACATTCCACGGCCCCAAAAGCAAAGGGACCATCACTTCTCATTCCCCCAAATCGGCAGTATCCAGCGTATCGCCGTCCATCATCTGCCCATCCCGTCCCTCCAATCACGCTGCGCAGCACAGCCGCAAGAAGGCATCGTCACTTGCCCCAATAGGCATCTCTTTCAAACCCCTTCGCAGAATTTGTGTCAGGATACAGCCACAGTCGGAACACTCTCGCCGCCGTCAAAACCCTCTCCACGTGTACAAAACAAAACAAAAATTAACATAAACAGCAATAGAAGCGATCAAAGCCCCTCCGCGCGATTACGCAAGCCGCCGCTCACTCACTGCGCCCAATCGTCTGAGCCATTTTCTTCATTCATCCAAGTCAAACAAGAAGACGCAACAATAGCAAAAAGGTACAGATAGTACTTGTTACATCTTGGCGCTTTGCTTCTCCTCAGCGCCAAGCTCTCCTAGAATATTCGCACAGCCTCCCATCCCCCTCCTTCAATCTCTCCTATTTTACATATCGTACATACATAGCTGGTATCGTAAATGATCGAAAACCCACAAGTCATCATAATGCCATTAAGCAAAGTAGCTCGCATCCAAACGTTCGTAATATATCCTCCCGGGGCATCTGCCCTTTTTCCGTCTATGTGCCTGCACCAGAAATGTATGGTTTGCTTGTTTTTTTTTGGGGGGGTTTTTTTTGTTTTTGATAGATTGGATTTAATACACTCAAAGATTCGAAATGCGAAATCCGTCCGAAATCTGTCCGTCTCTTGATAGACAAGATAGACCGGGCAAAAAGGAGGTTAGGGTGGGAGTAGTAGGTAGGTAAAGTAGATTGACAGATATGTGAGTTGCATTATTTTTTCGCTGAATCAATCCCTCTCGGCCGTAGCAAAACCGCCGTAAAATGAAGACAATAAATGAGTTTAGATAAGACATGTGTAAATAGACACCATGCTTCGCATTTGACAATTTTGTGAAAATGTGCCGTAGCCTGGCGTGAGCCCGAAAGCTCCAATCCTGGGAAAAGAAGAAGAATAAAAAGACATTGATTTGAGTCGTTGTACCAACGCCTGACAAAGTGGCCCCTGTGGCTGCCGTGCTACCTAGTCCATTGCAAGCCAATCGTGACTATGCATCCATATTTGGGTTGTTTTTTCATCGCTTCCAGAGACACCGGATTACCGTCGTGCTCGCTTTTCGCGGTCGCTCGACAACGCCCCATCGGCTTCTTCCCCTCTCCTCTTGCGCCCTCGATCATCCCTATGCTCCCTCCGCTGCTCATCCGTACGCTGTGTTCCGTCTCTCGGGTTTCCTCGGTTTGCTCTATTGCCACTCCTTTCGTCTCCGCCTCTGTTCCCGAGCCCTCCTTCGCCCCTATGCCGCGACTCTCGGCCGCTACTCGGCATTGCTGCTACATCTCGCGAGCTGCCGTCTCGGGTTGACCTGCGAGCGTCTCTATCTTCTCGAGCCCCACCCTCAACGGCATTCGCCATAGACCGCCTCTCTCGGTGCTCGTTGTGCTCTTTGCCTTCTCTCTCACGCTCTCGGCTGCTTCGACGAGATGACCGCTTGGAGCGATCGTTTCGGCCATCGCCACGGTCTCGTCGGCCTCGCTCGTGCTCTCCACGACCCGATCCCTCTTCTCCATTCGGGCCACCGCTTCGGGCTGGTGAGTCATGCCACTGCGCATCTGGACGATCGGGTGTAGGGGGAATCACGTCTCCTCCGGCTAGAACTTGGACGTCCGAGTGGCCGAGCATTTGCCGGGGAGGGTTAACGCGAGGTCCGCTGGGCCGTCCTTCGTTTGGCATGGCGGCCTGAGCCTGCTGAAGCATGTTGTTGATGCCTGCCAACTGTCTTCTTCCACCTCCTGATCTTGAAGATCTGTCACCACCAGAAGCAGGGCCAGTGGGTACGGCAGGCTCCATTGGAAGAGATCCCGAAGAAGCCCTGGGCCCTGACCGCTCCGGGTTTCCAGAAGAAGACATGGAGTGGCGGCTGTGTCCGCTTCCATGCCCGTACGGCGGGGGGCCTGGAGGCGGAGGTGGTGGAGGCGGAGCGTTGGGTCCCGGGCCGCCCATTTGAGCAAGTCGATCAGGGTGAACCCCAGACGAAACGGTTGCGTTGCTGCCTTGAGCAGGGGGCACATTCTCCTGTGCGGCACCACCAAAGTTTCTCATTCTATCAGGATGGGGTCCGGTCGGAGGAGCTGAGGGAACTGTTGGCCCATTGTTGTTGTTGTTGGGATTGTTGTGCTCATAGCCACCACGGCGACCTCGCCCGGATGCAGGGCCTGAAGGAGGGGCCCGCTCTTGAGAAGGTGCCCGACCTGTGTCAGGGGCTCCGTATCGACTGTCTGGCCTATTCGACATCACAGGCGGACCTCCTTGTTGATTATTTCTCGTAGCACCTCGTCCTCGTCCCCGCGGGCCCAGTGGGATGTCCGGAGTGCTTGTGGGCACCGGGTTGAGTCGTCCATAGTTTTGATCTTGATAAGGCGGCGGCCGATGGTCAACGTCCTGTCCCATTGGTCGGTGGAAGCTTGAAGAAGATGCATCCCGCATTTTATCCATGTGGGCTCTGTCTCCATCACGCTCCATCCCCTTGTTGCCGCGATAGTTCTCTCCACCAGCTGGCGAGCGATCGCGGGCATTTCTTCCAGTAGGCCGGCTATCTTGTGGAAAGGGATGCGCATGTCTATCTTCGTATGGTCCAGATGGGGGGCCATGCTCGTGGCCGTATCGTCCACCAGCACGTCGAGGAGATTGCGTCCTAGGCCCTCTCTCTCGTCCATCGTCCCTCACGCGCCCGTGTGCAACATTGTCATCACGATCGTCAATCAATGCGGCCCGTTCGGGATTGATCGACTCCATCGAATCCTGCGGCCCTGGTCGTCGGCCTCGTGCTCCACGATCCGGCTCTGGACCTCGTCTTGATCGATCCGCGTCATCTTGGGCAAACAGCGCCGCCCTCTGTGGATTCATCGCTGGTTCAGATGCCTCAGCCGGGCCAGAAGGAGCCGTGGGGATCTGAGCAGGTGAGTCGTTTAATCTATCTTGCGATCTGTTTGCCCAGGAATCTCTCGGCCAATCTCGTTCCTGTTGTCTTGGTCGAGGCGGCAGGTCTGTCGGGCCAGCATCTCGGGGTGCCATTTCGTTTCCACGGCGGTCCATGTATTCTCGAGAACGATCCGGCCTATCCGCCTCCATGGTTCGGGAATCGCGGGGGTCCCTGGCGTCACGGTGATCTTTGCTGGCCTCCCTAGGATCACGATTGTCCCAATTCTCTCGTGGGTCTCGGCCATCGCGCTGCCTGTGGCCATCTCTATCTCTCATATCGCGACGATCGTGTCCACGGTTCTGGGTATACCGTTCAGGGGTGAAGTGGCTCGGTATAGGAACATCTGGCCTCGTGGGAAGGTTGTGCGCTGGCCTATCAGGCAGCACATGAGGGCGGGTATCATTATTTCTTGGGCCAAGAGAGCCTGGACCTTGACCGCCCATCGGAGTACCTGATCGAGGAGGTCCGGACACGTCTTCCCGAGACATGGAAACGTCCCTCTTAGGGCCGGATGGCTTAGCAGGTAGAGAGTCCTTTGGCAGTGCAGAAGTGGACTGTGGTTTCCCATCTTGAACCTCTCCATCCTCTCTTTCCGCCGTAGCCTGTCTGTTGGCTGGGGATCTGTAGGTTTGGGGTGTTAGTCGGAGAGGAATTTATCGAAGCCTTTCCTGTTGGGGAGGGATATATATAATGATCCAACGTACCTCGTCGGCTGTGGTTGAAAATCCGGGGCTGAAGGTCGAAGGTTTGATGCAGCTGACTTGTCAGCTTCGGATTGAGAAGCGCCGCCCTTTTTGATATTATCAGCAATTGTGATTTGCGTATGTAGCGCCGGCACAAAGTAAACTCACCGCATTGGGTCGAAACGCCTGCACCATGACCCATTTGGATTTCCTTTTCTGCAGCTCCGACATGGCTCCTTGAGCAGCCACGGACAGATCCACTCGGTGGCCCTCCTCGTTCTCGGCTGCCGTCTTGGACGCAGCTTCTTGTTTGGTGATCTTTTGGAGTTGCTGTGTGAATTGGGTGGCCATGAAATCAACAGCAGGGAAGTAATCCAAGACGGCCTTGAGAACAGTAAGAGCGTTTCTGATGTGCATCCACTCTGTCCCGGCCAGACAACTCTTGAGTGCTGTATTCAAGTTCTTATGCCAACGGAACAGGAGATCTTTGAACTGAGCATGCTCCATCAAAGTGTCCGGTTCCCCGTCCTCCTTGAGACTGACAGCGAATCCAAGATATGGCCGGTCACTAGGCCCTTTGGCCTCTTTATCAAATGCACCCAAGCGAGGCTGATCTTTGCTTGGCCTACCCTTCTCGGTCGTCTCATTCTTATGCCACCTAGAGAGATCTCGAAGTATCAAAGTTATGAATCGCCCGAGGTACTCAGCTTCCATGACGGAGCTTGTGAAGATGAGAGATCGCAGCCTGTTTGCGTTAAAGAGTCGGTCGTAGAGGGACATGAGCTTAAAGTTGGGCGCCCTCAGTTCGTGCAACGCAATGATGAACTTGTAGGTGTACTCGGCATCTGCCGGAGAGAGCAGGGCCCTAGGAAGGAAGCATTGCTCCAGGAGAATGTCAGAAAGGCCATCGGTCTTGATCTTGGGGTCAGGGGATATCGACTGGAACTGCTCGGTCAAGCATTCCATCCACTTGGATCTCCGCTGGCGGTGTTCCTTGAGCTCCATAGAAAGGCTGAGCTGCTGTTTCAAGAGTTCCTGTCTCTTTTCATTCTTTCGCTCTTGGCCTTTACGGGACATGTCTGATCGGTCCCTCAGGATGGCTTGGCCTTCACTCTCGAGCCGGTCCTTTTCTTCCTTGTACATGTCCTCGGGACAGAACAGATCACCGAGCTGCAGGGCCCAAAAAACGGCATAGAGTTCTGGATTGATCTTTAGCCAAACTTCTGGTCGTACAGTCTCTTTGAGAACCTCCACAATTGGTTGCAGAGGTGAGAGCGTCAACGCCAAATCGTCGAATTTCTGCTTGTTTGCTGTATCAGCTGTGGAACGCGGGCCGGCTGAAGGGTCATCAATTCCCACCTGTTCATCGTTTGTGGAAACCGCCAGACCCGATTTGTCCTTGGACTCCTCGGCCATGGAAACATCTCCCTCCTTGTCAGTAGCTTCTTGTTGCGTTGGCTGTGTGTTCTCCTTTGAACTTTCCGCTTCCTTTTGACCCCAGGGGTATAGTTTGTGGGAAAGGCTAGACCTTCCAATCAAGAAAGCAATGCTCGTATCCAAACCATAGGAACTGAGCAGTTCATTTATAGAGGGGACCAGAGCATCAAAGGCTGACGGCTCAAGGTTGCTCCAGATGAAGTCGAGGTACTGTACCAGAATCTGATGAGAATCGTCTACCAGAGCTGACAAATACTTGATATGTGCCTCGTCTTCGGGAACCTGGTATATCGCTGACTGGCGATACTGTGCGAGATTGAGAAGCACTCGGGCGGCAAGCTTCGAGTCGGTGAGCGCCTGTGTGAGTCGCTTGGAGCTCCTAACACTGTCAAAACGCTTATCCTGGCCTCGAATCAGCGTATGGCGGCGCAATCGCTCTCCACCAGCCATGGAGAGGATCTGGGCATCAGTAAAGTCCACTGAGTCGACAATACCGCCCATGGAGTTGATAAATTCTTTCAAGATGATCAAATCGGTGGAATTGCCGCGTTGAAGCTGGTCATTGACGTATTGGAGAACCGGAATAGGATTGATGGCGGAATATCGTTTGAAGATTTTACCAGAGAACCTAGACAGCGCTTGAAGCCATTTGCTAGTAGTGAGCGCATGGTCAGCCTGAGTGCGGCTTCGAGATTTGCCAAGCGAGTTCATCAGAGACCAGACGAGAACATCGTAGGAGAGGTCAGTAAAGTATTTGGCGCATTCAACAAAGCCTTCAATCAGGTTGGGGTACGACTCAAGCTGCTCAAACGCAACTCGAAAGACGACTCCAGGAGAAGAATAGCTTGTTTTGGCAAGCTGCTTGGCCATCTCGCTGATGTTGGTGAGCGATAATCGTTTCATAGTTCCTCGTGTCTCTGCGGTGGCACGAGCAAATGCTAATCGCATAGCGGGCAGACGGGATATCTGTCCTTCAAACCATTCGGCATAAATAGAGTATCGTGTTGTCAGCGGGTACCGGCGGAGTAGCTCCCAAACCGCGTTTACGACGGAGACGTTGGCCTTAGTATGGCTGAGAGCAGGCACGAGAAGCCTGCGAAGGAGGTCATGCCATCGGGCATAGTTGGACTCGGAGGTATCCTCGGTCAAGCTTTTAGCTCCGATGCTGGCCAACTTGGAAAGCAATGTTTCGTCTTTGCCAATGTTGACACCGGATATGTTAAGGAACGTATTACACAGCGTGAAGATATCGTCCACAGTTTGACAGACCGGGATGTTGTCGGCCCATTCATCCCAGTAGAATCGGTAGTTCTGACTCTCGCTTGTATCCCATTTATCGGGAAATGGCCAACGCCAGATTTTCTTGACGGGCAGCCTGACGAGCCGAACACTCCCCTTTGCAACGCCAGTCTGGTCCGCCGAGAATATTTCCTTGGTTGGGCAATCGGCTCCACCAGAGGGTTTTGGGCGGCTGTCGTTGAAAACTTTTTCCATGGAGACGTGTAACACGCGGTGAATTCGGGACAGGACTTCGGGAAATACCTCTGGAATCCATGGGAACTTTCCAAGAATGAACAATGATTCTGGGATGGCTCCAATTGTTAACAGTTGGATAAGTAGTCTCACTTTTTGCTCTAACGGCTCCGGGAGATTCTTTTTGTCCTCGGTGGCTTCAGCAGCAGATTGCTTCTGCTCAGGCTCGGCCTTTTTCAAGGTCTCTCGTCTGGGAGCATTTGATTGCATAGGGTTATCGTCGTCGCCTTGGGGAAGAACGCCAGCCATGAGCAGAGCGTTCATGGGACCGCCACGCGACGCCTTCTCCTCCTCTTCAATTAATTTTGTTTGCTCTTCGCGAACACGCTCCATGGCTTCGTCAGGGGGAGAGAGATGAGGATAGAGGTCGGTGAGCGAAATGAAGCCGACTTTGATGAGGAGGGCCGCCAAATAGAGCAAATTGGCAGGGAGCACGTCGGTCTTATCCCTTAGATCGCTGTTATAGAAGAGCAGTTTGAATCCTAGGAGCTGCGCAGCAACCTTATTGCCTGGCGGTGGGAGGGTTTTCGTCTGTTCCATCCATTGCTCCTCAATATCGGCAGCCGATTCACTGGCGTTGCCATTTGTGAGCTTGGGTCGGTAGGACGTCAAGTTGGATGTTCCGCGCCCGCCAAGTTCGAAAAACGCTGCCAAATGGACCTCGCGTGCTCGAGCCCAGAATTCAGTGTCTCGGGCCAATCTCTGCTGTGTGTTGGCTTCTTCGTCCTCTTCAGTTGTATTCCAGTGAGGATAATCCGGCTGAGCCCAAGTCGGTAGGCCACCGGTGTAAACCACAGAACTGAGGACAAGGTGCGAGCGAGGCCACCAAGAACTAATTCGCAGAAACTTGACAAAGAACTTGAACTGCTTAATCAGAACGGCCGCAGCAACATCGAGAGTGACGTCGAGGACTCGGCCAACGTCCAAGTCGAAAGTCCCGATCAAAGCCTTGACCCTCTCAAACGTTTGTTCTGCAAGCTCAGGCGAGGGCGATGGTATGCTGCTGGTTGTGAAGAGCTCAGTGACGAGCTTCGAGTATCCCTCCGTCTCCTCCCGTAAGAGATTGTAGTTTGCCTGTCGATAGAGCAAGTTTGTCGCCTGCCTGACACCTAACCTAGCAAAGGTATCCCTGATAAGGCCAAGCTGCTGAAGCAAGGGGGCATCAAGCACCTGTCGCATAAGCGCGGGAGAGACTTCGGTGGCGATGAGAAAATCACGAAGAGCCGGGCGATATAGATCAGGCTCATTGTCCATAACAATGGCCAGCGAGTCGAGGAGTAGTGTGTGGGGGGCCACGTAGGAATCCTTAATACCATCTGTCGTTTCATCTCCCAGAATCTCCTTGACGCATCTTCCGGCGTCAGTAGCCTCCAGCCGATTCTCGACAACAGCATGGATGAATTCTTGAAACAGGCTGGATAGCTCCGTGATGTCGACATCTTCTCGCGACTGTATGCCATGTTGCACGATCTCCTCCCGCCCACGCTCTGTCCATGATCGGATCTTTTCCTCTGTGAGATTATCATAGTGATAATTTGATCCAGATGGAGGACCGCTTTCCGATGTAGTTTCAGGTGGAGGGATGTTGGCCGGCGAGGGTGAGGTAGAGGCAGGCGGAGGCCGTGAGAAGGCAGGTGGCGGAGGAGGAGGAGGAGGAGGTTTGGTTGCTGGAGGAGGGTTAGAGGCTCTCGGGGCTGTTGGGGATGGCTGCGGTGCCTGCTGAGAGGAGGATGAGCTGAGGGGCCTTCGCGATGCGGGAGGCTGGTTTTGGTTTTGGCTCTGATTTTGATTTTGGTTTTGATTTTGGTTTTGGCTTTGGCTTTGGTTTTGGTTTTGGCCCTGGTTCTGTCCTTGGCCTTGGTTCTGATTCTGGTTCTGCTGATAGTTGTTGTGAGGACCACGATTGTTGTGGCCACGCGACGGGTTCCGTTGATTGGCACCTCGATGCGCTCCCCGGCCTCGGCCTCGGCCTTGGCCCTGGTTCATGTGGTTCATGGTGTCGTCTCGTTCGTGAAGCGCGGCGGCGGCGTCGTTTGGATTGTGTGGCGATGGTCTGCCTCCTTCGCCTGATGATCGATCGAGCCGCTTGCGCTTCTGCGGCATGACGCTCGAAGATGCTGCGAGGGATCGGCGCGTGCTATACCATTAGCGGCGGATTCATGGGACCATCTGCAGGCAATTCCAGCTGTTGATCTGAGGGGAGAGGAGGCGAAAACGCGGCGGGATGGGCGAAGCCGCGAGTGTTGGGGCCTGAGCGGTAGCTGGCAGTGATAAAATGCTGAGAAAAAAAGAGTGAAAGACTACAGCAGGCAAACGAAAGGGAAACAAAAAACAATCCCAAGAGTTAAACGGAAAGGCTTGAGCACAATTCGGTCAGGGCAAGTCGATTCGGGCCGAGTTTCCGCAGAGCTGAACAAGGCCTTTCACAGCCCGCGTCCGGAGGCAGGTTTTGATGCTGGAAAGCTGCACGTCGTACCAAAATCCAAGTTTGAAGAGGCTCCGCGTGAAGTCGTGAAGCTGCGCTCCCAGCAGCGGTGCACGGACCACGGCAGCCTTGCGACCAGAAATTCAGATACAAGCACAGGCAGCCGGAAGACAGAAAACCCGAGACCGACAAGATTTCGAGCACCCACGCGTCAAATTATACGCCTGTTGTTTAAGCACATGATCCGCAACTGCTAAAGCAATAATTCTTTAATAACTGCTGCTGTATCTATGTTTCTCCAGTGGCGGATGCTATATCTTTAATTGTATAGTAACCGCTACTGTAGCTGTAGATTAAAATTCGGCTGGTAGCTGCACAGGGGTTCCCTTATAAAAGCATTACTTGATAAGCTGAATCGGTGCTCATATTGCTCAATGTATGCACTTATCCACTTTGCTGTCTCGCTTTTTCTGACCTTTGCTTGACAAGAGTATTGACCACCAAGTAGCTCACGTGATACTGCATTAGCACAGCTTACTAACAAGTCGATATAGTAATCCAACCTCCAACAAAGAACCGGGGGGTTGAAATTACGCCACGGCTCTGTGAAATTCTCATCCTCCACAAATTCACCCGGTACAAGTTATATCTGCTCTTATTCACTCTTCAGCTACCGCGGTTGGATACATCGCGAAGCGTTTTGACTGTCCTTTGGTTGCCGCTTAATCTTTGAATCCTGGGTTCAGGTCCCGGGTATCCTACTAAGCGTTTGCATGGTCTGCGCTGCAACTCCGAGAACGGAGGCCGAGTCATTCCGAGTAGTTACCATCTGCAGTTGTCGAGATGAGTGAGACAAAGGGTGTCAATGGCGATGCCAAAATGAAATACGGTCAGTACAGGATATCTTTCTATATACGTTCAAACGCTATTTACTTCCTTGGCTCCCAATTTTCTTCTTTTCTGCTTCCCCCCTCCTGGCGATCCTCGGCCAAGTGGCCAAGCCCGCCGTTGATTTTGAGTTACGAGTTTTGATGTAAGATTTTATGACAAGAGTGGTGGCTGAATACCTGCAAGAAAGAACCCAATCGCAGCCCGAGAACCCCTTTGCGACTCTCATCCCCGACCAGCAAATAGCCATTGTTCCGGAATTTACACTCGAATCTGGAGTCACGCTATTCAATGTTCCCGTGGCATACACCACCCGCGGCCGGCTCTCGCCTTCTGGTGACAACGCCATGGTGATTTGCCATGCCCTAACCGGCAGTGCTGATGTGAGCGACTGGTGGGGTCCCCTGCTGGGTGGTCCAGGTAGGGCTTTTGATACCTCGAGGTTCTTCATCGTGTGCATGAACAGCTTGGGTAGCCCCTACGGCACAGCAAGCCCCGTCACGGCCAAGGATGGCGACCCCAAGAATGATCGCTATGGGCCCGAGTTTCCTCTCACGACAATTCGAGATGACGTGAAGTAAGACGCCCCTTTGTTTTCTTCTTCTTTCTTTCATTGCCCC
>NW_026946396.1:0-19323 GCF_033847375.1 Trichoderma aggressivum f. europaeum
AGTAACTAATACTAAAAATACTAAATACTAATACTAATACTAAATTAGTAACTAAATACTAAATACTAATTTACAACCCTGTGTATAAATGAGGACCTACTCCTATTTACTTGTATTATTAACTGAAAGTGTGTGTCAGCATGTTGTATCACCATTCCGAGTTTTTCGGAAGCTTTCCGATCCCGCAAATACCTTCTCTACCTACAGCTCCAGAGCAAATAGATATTAATCGAATCCGTAGGATCCATGCACTGTAACGTCTAGACCATCTAATACTCGATTGAGCTGTGTCTCGCCGCAACCCCGCAGCAAACTTGTATCGTAGCAGCAAGCTCATTGGATGCAAACTATTATTTTGTCGCTCTAGTTGCTCTGTTTATATTGCCAACGCATTCAGCTCCTCGTTGGCAATGCCACCTTTAACCTATATTACTATACAGCCGGGCGTCAGAAATATATAGAGGTTCAACTATTGGTCAACCATCGTCTTACATACTCATATTGCTCTGCAGGCCTCTTTGCCTAATAGGGAGAGCTTCTAACGACTTGTGTATATGTTTACATCGTGACCGGCCATTTGGGGTAAGCTTTGTATCCACCCGCGTATCGCTTTGTAGATCTAGATTCTGTTTCGCCCCCTGGCTATTAATGACAAACATTAGTAAGAAATGGTCAGAGATTAGACAACTATTATGCATAAAGGGATGCCGCGATGCGTTCAACATCTTTGACTTAGTCATGTAGCCAGTTGGCCTATTTGTCATTCATCAAAGAGTGTCAAAGTATAAGAATGCAATAGGGTCTTGGAACAACGAGGCATGAGAAGACACTACGCAGCAGACAACTACAATCGCTAGTCATACAGTCTCAAGACTAGATCTTGTCCAAGATGCGTCTCTCACTAGCATCTCTCTTCTTAGGCATGTCATGTCTTGCACGCGCCCACTCACACTCTGTGATTACATATGCTCCTCTGCCTTCAACCGCCAATGGCCCTCCTATCAATGACCAAGGATACCGTGTGCAATCGTTGGGAGGAGGAGCATATTTGCTCGCCGATGGTATATACCAGTCGATGTTCTTCGTCACTCCCAAAAGCGTGATTATGGTCGATGCACCTCCCACTACGGGAGAAAATATCCTTGCCGCGATTCGATCAGTAACACACCTGCCAATCTCGCATCTTGTCTACAGCCACTTCCATGCCGACCACATCGGAGCCGCATATCTTCTGGCCAAGAAGGGTGTTACCATCGTTGCCCACGAATTGACCGAGTACGAACTCACTATTACACCTGATCCAACCCGGCCGCTGCCCCATGTCACTTTCAAGGGCTCCCACACCTTACACGTCGACAACCAGACTCTTCAGCTAGATTACCATGGTCCCGTTCATTGCCCTGGAAACCTATTCATCTACGCGCCAAAGCAAAAGATCCTCATGCTCATCGACCTCGTCTTCCCTGGCTGGGTACCATTTGCAAACCTAGCAGAAGCGCAAAATGTCGGCATGTTCGTCAAAGCACACGACCTAATCTTGGAGTATGACTTCAAATACTACATTGGGGGGCACGTTAACCGTCTCGGAGATCGTAAAGATGTTCTTATTCAACAAGAATACGTGCAAGACGTATACAACAATGCCCGCAAGGCGATTCTTCTCAGCAACAGCCCTCCTAACGCAACAAATCCGCTCTCAGTTGGTACCCTTCTGGGGCCTATCCAGGCCGCTAATCCAAACAATACATGGGCATCATTTGCTGGATATGTCGATGCTCTTACGGAGTATTGTGCGAATGTGACTACTGAAAAGTGGCTGGGCAAGCTGGGAGCTGCGGATGTGTACACATCTTCGCACTGCGAAAGTTTGGTGGAATCATCTCGCATCGACTATGGCTATTTGGGCCCCTTTGGTGTCCAGGGTTAAGCATATGGAAGAGACACTGTTGGTGAATTGCTTGTTCTTTGGTAGTGAGGCATCATAATAAACTCTTCTTCTAATTAAGAAAAAATTACTAGTATTATTCAACAGACTTAGATCTCTATACAGTATCACGTTACTAGAACCTGTTTAACCTATGCTCAGTATGCCTTTTATGAGAGGGGTATTCTATACATGTTTATACGCTGCTATGCTAGACAAGAAGCCATCATATCATCAATCTTTCGGTGGCCGAGTAGCATTGATCTCCTTCAGAATTGCATCCGCTCCCGCCTTGACCAACCTTTCAGCCAATTCCTGTCCAAGCTTCCTAGCCTCGTCATTGGTCTTGACAGCTGCATCGATGGAATCTTCAACGCTTTGAGCACCATCAAGGCTAACCACAATCGCTCTCATCCTCAGAAGACGATTTGACTCGTCCGCCCACTCCGTCTCTACTCCAATCGGGACAGTGCAACCGCCCTCAAGAGTATACAACAGAGACCGCTCAGCAAGACAAGCCAAAGTAGACTTTTCATCAGCCAGCTTGTCCAATAGCTCCAAGACCTTGATATCTCCCTTCCGAATCTCCAAGCCGAGCGCTCCCTGACCAACCGCGTGGAAAATCCCGCCGTCCTTGGAGCCCAGATACTGGTTGATGCGGTGCTTGAGACCAACCCGCTCGAGACCGGCAGCGGACATGATCATGCAAGTATACTCACCTTCCGGATTGTCGACCTTGGCTATCCGAGTTTCCACGTTGCCGCGCATGTTGGCAAAGCGGAGATGAGGGTAGAGACGGCGAAGCTGTGCTGATCGCCGCACTGAGGAAGTGCCAACAACTGCGCCTTCAGGTAGCGTCTGGAGGCTGGTATACGGCAGGCCCGCCTTTACAATCAGAGCGTCACGGGGGTCATCACGTAGGGGAATGGCCGCCAGATCGCATGAGTCAGGAAGCCTTGTCGGCATATCTGTTTGACAGTTAGAAAGTCTCAGCGGGGCCGATGCAAGAAGGCATCGCAGCCTTGTGAACATTGAAGGTAGCGGAGGTTACCTTTGAGACAATGAACGACGACATCCAGTTCGCCGGCATTCAGCTTCTCCTCCAATTCGGCCGTCCATAAGTTCTTTGCTCCAAAGTTGTAAAGCTCCGTGGATTTGTCCTTGTCACCGAGAGTGTGAAGCGCCTCAATCTCAAAAGTTCGTTCGGGTGCAATCCTCTTGAGGCTGTCGCGGATGCCCTCAGCCTGCACAACAGCGAGGTTTGATCTCCGGGTGCCGATCCGCAGCGGCGGCTGAGCTGCTTGAGATTGTTCTGCCATGATGATAATTTTATGCAATAGAGACACAGAGAGATGGAATGCGGGGAGTGTTGTAGCGATGATATTCTCGCAGTTGAAACTAAATTGTGTGGGCGGTGGATCCTCGGAGATCTTATGTCCGTAGGATTGATTTATGAAAACTTGCTCAGAGAATGGTCAGCGTCAGTGCCATGTGGGTGAATACAGAAGTTTTCAAAATCATTTCCATTTTTCATTGACTGTGTTGTGAGAACATATTGACATTTGAGTTATCTCGGAGCCAATTGTCGCTTTTTAGGGTCTATGCGACGAGTTGAAAGTTGATCATATTAGATGTCGACGAAGTTGTCATCCACAACTGCAGGTGGTAGCGATCAACTCAATTCTGGCAACCTATGTATTGAGACTGAAAATAGAATCAGGTACTTCCAGGATTATTCAGATGAATTTTTTTCTTATCTTTGTCCCTTCTAGGCATATGTTTCATTCTTATACATGGCATAGTGGTCATCGGAATACCATCTCGCAACCGAAACTACCCATCTTTGACCTAAACAAGACACCAGCTAACACAAGGTGAAGCCCGCCGTTACACTGGCATGAACACTGAATTTGATGCTTTAGATAGAGACTGGGTATGAGTGGCGCTCTCGTGATTCTTGTCAAGGAAATGTCATTACCTAATGCACACATGGACTCATACCATGACCGCCGATTCTCCAACACGGCCACCAAAGGTCTTTGGCAGACAAAAGCATCTTTACAATAAATAAAGGGGCAAACCATAGCTCTTACTCGTTCGTTAACAAGGATTCAACATTATCATCTCGATAAGGTTATGGAAGCTATCTAGGACAAAAGAGAAGCGACAAGGGTGGCCATGGTTAAAGTTGGATCACAGGCTCGAGGTATCATGTGATGCCAATAGATCCCAGCCACATGCATGGGGTGAATTGTGCGAGGTAGGGGTGGCATTCGATACAGTACGAGTACCTGGTACTCCCTACAGGTGGAAGAAATTCATGCTTGGGCGACGCGAGTGGAAAAGAAGTACTATGAAGGTACGCCTGTATGGATGATGAGGTACTCTGTAGAGTCATATCGGCGGCTGGGTAGCTCCTCCACGCTCTTTGCGGTATGTCTACAGCTTGACCTCGGACTCGGGCGTGGGCGTTCCCAAGTCGCAATCTTGATTGTGAAGTCCATACTTGATTGCCAATAGCGCATGATGCAGGATCGAGATTCACGTGTGAATGTGACAGTCTTTGTCGGCAGCGTTCCATTCGTTCGTTCAGCCGCTCACTCTCACCGACTTCCTCCATGTGATGTTTCTCTACGTGTCAATGAGTCATGTAAACGACAGCTACGAGGGATGTCTCTCGGATGCCTGTCCACCGCTTGTCGTCCACAGCAGCTCTGCAGCTTCAGCTTCGACTGTCCATCCCCAGCCCGGAGACAAGCGATGTACGGGTACATGGACGTTTGGACATGCGGTCAGTCCAGTCCCGTCGACGGCATCGGCAGCGTCGGCACTCACTGGCAGCACGGTTTCTTCATGCCAGCTCCACTAGGCTCTTTTTGCCCAAGGAAAGGACACCAAGAAGTCTAGGATCAGGATCAGGTATTTTTAGTTCACAACGGCGTTTGGCGCCAACGACGATGCCAATGCCAATGCAACCGCAGGCACCCTTGGAGGGCATTCACTCGCCTATTGTCACCTCCTTGTCCCATTGCTGCCTGATTATTCGTTACCTAATTAAATCTAGGCACTGCTGCGTCGATGTGCGGTGCTCGTACTTCGTATATGTGCTCCAGTTTCCGTGGAGAGGGTTGCGTTCAATATTGGATGCAGATGCCCGTCTTCACGTGATAGCATCGGGTGTGATATACGAATAGGTACTCCGTACAAGCACGATGGAGCCTCGAGACGGCGCCAATAACAGTGACAGTGCGAGCATAGCCGGCGATGCTGCACAGTAGTATTTGCTCACGAGTCGGACAAGGAGCAGAATGCAATGGTGAAACCGGGTGTCGGGTCGATCAGACCGGACGAGTAGTGCTGCCTAGGTAGGTGCGCATTAGCAGGATGCAAATCTTTGCGCTCAGGAGAAGCAGCTCAATCTCGGTGTTATCACGGTGCGGGCGATTAACAGCCGGGCAAATTATTATTCCATGTACGAGGACGCAGCGCGCCACTCCAAGCCAGCTGTCGACGATGTATCCCACGGAGACGCTGTGGCGTTTTAGACGAGATTGCGCTCAAACGCGGAAGTCGATGAAGCGATCCGGAAGATTACAGCTCATATCTGGCAAACGGGCGGTCTGCCGATAGACTGTGAGGCGCGCAACGGCGGACGTCCAATTGGCGCTCTTGGAAAACTGCTCGAAGGCACGCACACAATCTGGAAGTGAGGCGGACTAACTGTCACCCAGACTAGCAGAGCTGCGCTTCCAATCAGGATGGATTGATCCGAAACTGATAAATGACAAGGACGGACAGCAGCCGGGCAAGGGGTCGGCTGGTGCAGTGGTGCAGTGCCGTTGGCTTTTAGTGGCCTCGATTGCCATTCAGGGGTTAGAAATCATTCAATTCGGCGGTAGGCCGGAGGATGGCGTGTGGAGTAGGCAGAGTAGGGGACTAGAGGTTGATGAATCAAATCAATGTCTGCGGAGAGAGAGACGGATGGGTACCTACCTAAGGAGAAACCCACTGAAGATTCGAGCATCTACTCGCACATACACGTACAACGCGCAACGGCCAGGATCCGTGCTTGGACGAAGTGTGAATGTAGTGCACATACTCGTACAGTACAGGCGCAGGCACAGGGCAAGCAAAGCAGAGGCCCAGCTCGATCAGCAGCCGGGCGGATCACGATGGCGGCCCACCTCGAGGTCCAGCCCTAGGCAGGCCGGCTGTCTGTGGGCCGCGGGAACCGAAGCTGTTTTGGCAGTTGATTGTGTGGAGATGAAGAATCTCGACTCGACTCGGCTCGAACTTGTCAAGGTATCAGTACACGTACAGCTCCAACTGAACTGGTACTGCTGCGAGTACAAGTAAATGAAGCGTAAGGTACCTATGCCGTCAATAACTACCTAGGTACCTATTCCATGATCAATCTTTTCCAAACTCAACTCTACAGTTGCATCTCCATCTTGGCACCTATATTGGCAGGTGGCGTCCGTGTTCAAACGGTTCAATTTCTGACCAGGTTCTTTGACACAGCCCAGCTCAGCCCAGGGGGTGTTGCTGAAAATACCTGTATTGACCACACCTTCACTGCCGCGATGACTACTACCACCATACTCGTTGCGTAGATCTCTCGATCGAAGCAAAAGTCCCGAAATTGTTTCCGAAAGGGCACCTGGCCTGACCTTGCTCAAGCTCTCTTCTGTTTTTCTTTTTTTCTCTCGCAAAATCCCCCTTCTCTCCTCTCTTCTCCCATCTATGGCTGGCTGCACGAAACGTTGCCTCACATGTCGGCGGCTCCCATTACGCCCCAACATGGCCAACTCGAGCACCCAACACACATCCATCTTGAAGTCGAGATTTTGTTAGCCACATGCACTTGCACATGCAAATGCAACCATCCAGAGAAAGCCCGAGCATCAAAGGCTTTTAGGCTTTAAATGGCCCGCGTTTCGGGCCTGGCCCGTGCAGTGCTGCGGCTGCCACGGCCGAGAGGGGAAACCCAAGCGCAGCCCTTTTTTTTTTTTCCACTTCCATGTCTCTTTGTCTCCTTGCTATGGAACCTATCAGTCGATTCCGGTGACCGTTTCTTGTCCCCTTTGATCCGCACCTTGTCCTTATCAGATCCATTGGCGGCACTTGTCTCCGAGACGGAAATACGCGCCGCTCCAAGTTGCAGCCGCCGTATGCCCGGTTACAGTACATAGACTGGTAGCCCACTCATCGTTATTATTGACCTTGTTTTGTCTTTCGCCCCCTCTAATGCCTCAATACTGTTGCTGTACTGTAACCTGCTCGTACCTGTACGTAAGGGCGAGCCCAGTTGAGGCCATGCATCGCATTGGATTACCTTAATGCGCAGTAACCCAGACCGGACCAGGGCTGCATAACAAGATCTGAGATCTGATACAGCAGAGCGAAACTAAGTGCGACGAACCTATAGCACTAAGGCAGGCCCCTTGCCGGGCTCGCAAACGGCGAATAAGGATCCGCATCGACCTGCAGAGGGCGAAAGAGAGAGAGGATAAAAGGGGTGCCTTGGTTAGTAGATGGGACGAGGCAGCATCAAGTTGCGAGCGAGTCCAAGCATCATCGTCGACGCATCTTGTAAGCCGCACATTGACAGCAGCAGTCAGCTGTGCCTATCTGTGCCCTGTACGCACCGGCCACACATGTACCGCTACCTCAGCGCTTCTGTCCGCATGCACCGCTCAGCCCACGTCATACGCCCAGCAGCCCAACAGCGTCGCATTCTTCAGGCTCCATCAACGCTTTTCCCCGCTACAATCGGCGGCCCATTGTCGCCATTTGGCGCTTCTGCGGGGAATCGAGGCCCCCTCGAAAGGATTGCCTCGAGCTACTGCCGGGCTAATGTACCGGTACGGCGGGCTAATGTAATGTCGACACTCTCTGCCCCCCCATGCCCATGCCCATGCCCATGCCGCATGCCGCATGCCTCGCCAGGCCGGTTATCTGTACAGTACTTGTACTTGTTTGATTCAGCCCATTGACTTTTCGGTCCCTTGTGCGCCTGACTTTGACTTGGGTACGAGTACATTGGCACCTCGAAAAAGCTTTTTGACTGCTCGAACCCTCGACCATCATCATCATCATTATCATCACCATCACCATCACCATCACCATCACCACCATCAAACATCGCCCATTGCCATCACTTGGAATCATCGTCAGCACCGCCGTCACCCATTGATCAACCCTCGCCATCCCCCGCCGTCATCGCCACCTGACCACCGTCCTCAAAATAGCTACTATACCTTATTTAAAGCATCACCCTGGCATCGTAATCGCCTTCGCCATCCATTGTCGCCGCTACTATCACCTCACCTCCTTGCCTTCCATGGCTTCTCCCATGACCATATCTCAGCTCCCCAATGAGCTCGTCTCCTACATCCTCAACTTCCTCGACGAACCCTCCATCTTTGAGCGGTATCAATACGATGATCCAGCACACATCCCGGGCCCCGATGATGTGCCCTCGTCTGATTCCTTCCGTGGCACCATCAAAAGCGCTTCTCTGGTCTGCCGCCTCTGGAGACGCTGCACCCTACCTCTGCTCTTTCGAAATGTCGTCTGGAGATTTCAGCACATGACTCGTCCATCCAATGGCGAGGATCCGCTCAGCACCGTTGACGAGCTCGAGTTTCTACGCTTCCTCGCCATGACTGGACTTGCACGATACGTCGACAGCCTCAGCATCATCATCGATTATCCCGTGACCGAGATCGGAGAAGACTTCAACCACCACGCCAGTTGGGGCATCCTCCCCAGCCATTGCCCTGCGCCGATCCACCAAGGACCAGGCGGAGATCTAGCTGCCGCCGGGCCATCCTATGACAGCAACTCCAAATGCCAGTCCAACAATTGGCTTTGGCAGACCATCTTCGAGCACCTAGATCTCTTGACCATCAACCTCATCAGCTCTCCCGCCATTCTCGCATCGCTACTGGGTCGACCGATCAATTTATCAGGGTGCTGGATCTTCCGCCAGCGATTCCACATTCTCTCCCTTTCCAGACCAGCCGACACACGTCACCAAGTCGCCACTCTATGGAACAACGCGACGGCACTGGCAAACACCCCATTTGGCAACAGGGCACAAACAACCGTTCCTTGCTCCCTCTTCAGCATTCGTCCGTGGGATTCAATGCTCCTCAACGAAGGGTCCTCAGTTAAAGTCTACGCAACATACGAATACTTCAACCACGTGCCCCCCTCCATCTTACCCGCGTTACTGGATTCCGGGGATGAATCCATGCAATATCTTCTACGCAACTCCCTCCGCTCCCTTTCCTACGTCGCCATCTTCCCGCTCGCCACGCATATAAACGATGTCCTGATCCCCCGCGTCCCAGCTCTTGAACGATTCTACATCCAGATCGTTCCCCGAGCACCCAGCTTTGCCGAGGACGACTACCGCCATCCCGCCATGGACATTTCAGATCTGTGGATGGAGCGAAACACGGCCTACGCGCAGCTCGTCATGGCCATCTTCGACCCACCTCCCCTAGGCTCATGGAGCAGCCTGCAATACTTTGAGTCTGGCGATGCCGTGGACAGGGAGGCTTGGGAACAGGCAGTAAGATATGTGATATTCGCCGCGGGCGCAACTTGGAAGGTTGCCGGAGAGGGTAAATTCGTCCGGAGGAACGACAAAGTGCCCATGGCGGTTCTTTAGGACACTCCACGACGATTGTTTTGTCCTTTTTCTTTTTTTCTCTAGGTTTTTTTTTTCCTTGGGATCGTCAAGGTATTTGTTGAATAATTATTGCATAGCTTTAGCATAGGTAGTTTGTCGGAATGGGTTTCCAGGTCATCACGGTCGGACTGGGTTTTGGGTCATTACGGGTATTTATCTGCAGGATATGGGACATGAGGTATTCATTGGGTAATTCGCACGGGCATTGGATATGGGAAGGCTTCAAGATTGCAAAGGATACCAAAAAAGCAACGGATATTTCTATATTGGGACATTTATTGAGGAAAAATTACATGTGATTTTTGACAGGCATCAGAAAGGGGGTCATCGGAGCTGTGCGGGACCATCGGCTCCGTCGGCGTCTTCCGGCATCATATATTGTGATTAATTGTGAAGCACATGCACGAATAAGCACTTTGTTTTTTATCAATATCTTGTAATATTGATTATTCCAAGAGAAACCTTTAAGAACATGTCCGGTCCGAGGCCGGGGAGACACCAACGCCTCCACCGCTGTACAGTATAGCCCAAAGGAAATGATATTCATTCCACCATGCTGATAGTTATACTGCTCTGCAGTAATACTACATGTAATCAGCTCCAAAACAATAAGCATGCATACGCAGCATACCAAGTATGTATATATGTTAATCCCACTATGCATACACAAACGCCTCTAAACCGGTCTGTATATATCCGTCTAAATGAGGAAATATGCTCATAAAATAACGACAACGCATACCTTTGCAAAACATTCAACTCAGTCTTCATGGCTGCTCAAGTCGCCGTCCTCATCGCTGTCAGCCAGATCCACCCTCCGCTTCTCCATCTCAAGCTCCATCATCTCGCGGTACGTGCTCCAGCTGAGCGCCCCGAAAGCGACGATGATCATGGAGCCGCCAATCACGGCCGCCGGGCTCAACGGTTGGCCCGTGATGAACCAGTCCGCAATGGCAACGATGAAGATGGTCAGAAGGGCAGCGACGGAGGAGAGCACGGGCGACGTCAGCGAGATGAGGATGAGGAACGACGCGCTAAAGGTGGCGTTGGAAAGGACAGCAAACAGGATGAGCCAGCACGTCGAGGCGTTGGGAATCTCGAAAATCTCCCACCGGAGCCAGTGCAGGATGGGGAGGGGGATCCAAAGCACGGAGATGGTGAAGAGGCCAATGCAAGAGCCAAACGTGTTTGCGAAAATCATGCCCCGGCCAGGGGAGCAGCCGTCGGGAGGGCAGGCAAACCGCTTGTACAAGACTTCGTACAGGCCGTAGAGCACGGAGCCAATGCCAATGACAATGTTGCCCAGGAAGCGGCTGCCGGCATCCACGTCGCCCTCGCCCTCGCCCTGGCTCTGGCTCTGGCCGTCGGCAGACGAGGGGCCAGAGCCGGTATCGCCATAGGCCACCACTAGGACGCCAACGATGGCGATGATGACGGCAACCGACTTGTCCATGCGCAGCGGCTCCTTGAGCAGAGGCACGGAGAAGGCGTAGGCAAAGAAGGCAGAGCAGTTGTAAATGGCGGTGAGGTCGGATGGCGTGGTGAGGCTGACGGCGACATACCAGCTCAAGCCGGCCACGGTCAGAGCCGTCGTGATAAAGGCCGTGGTGCGGGCCAGGTAGCGGACAGACTTGGACGCGGGCCGCTGCAGGCCAAAGACGTCGAGCGTCTGCAGCTCGACCATGAGCGCCGTCGACCTGACCAGCTGCAGGTGGCGCCTCCAAAAGGCCGGCCACGGCATATCCCGCTTCTGCAGCCGCAGGATGAGCAGCTGGGCCGGCCACATCAGCACCCACGAGCTGTGCGTGAAGAACATCATGCAGTAGGCCTTGTCCCAGCCCAGGTCGCCCTGGATGTAGGCGCTCAGCTCCGTCTGCACGCAAAAGGCAACCAGGCTCAGCACCAGGAAGAAGGCGGCGTACGTGTACTTCTTGCGAGCCGACGAGGCGGCCAATTGGCCGGGGCTGCGGCTGCGCATCGTCGAGCGTCGTGTCATGGCCGGTCGGGGCGCGGGGGAGTCGTACGAGTACGAGTACAGAGGCCCAGAGGCAGAGGCAGAGGCAGAGGCAGAGGCAGAGTTGGACGCGCCAGAGAGTCCGTCGCCCGAGGATCGCGAGGATCGGCCTCTCTCGACGTCCTTGTCGTCCAAGTCTCGCCCTTCCGAGTCGGGCTTCGACAGCAGGGGCTCGCTGGATCGGCCGTCAGCCGTCGTCTCACGAAAGAGGCCGGGTCGAAGATTATCCGAGCCCATGATTTGCGTCCAAGAGGGCACAGATCGTCGCCGTTTCCGTCGCAGTCACGTTTGGGAAATGATTGATTGGTGGTTCTGCTCCCGTCGTCTCTCTCTCAGGAGCGAAAACGTCGTTCGGATGGCTCGTATTGGGGCGATGGCCGCCAGCAGTGTTTCGTTTGGCGCGAGCGTCGCGGAGACGTTGGCTGTTGCGGGAGCATGTGGCTATCTCGAGCGAGATGGGCGAAAGGAGCGCAAAGTCGGGAGTTTAGCTTGTAGACAGCTGTCTTGACTGACGAGAAAACCCACGCCTCCGTGCTCCGGAGATTCGGATCCTCGCTGGTAGGTAATTGGCAGGTCTAGCGCAGATCCTTGGGCTTGGCAATGGTGAGATGCGACGGGTTTCACAAAATGAATGGGAGGTGAACTCGAGAGAAAAGGATGCCGTCATCAGATGGTGCTGACGGTGCCTGTAGACTGTAAACCCCAGGCCAGGCTCTGCCTTACGGGCGGCCACTAAGGAGGCCCCCTGAGGGACCCCCAAAATCCTCCGGGGCGTGCTATTGGATTCCGTTTTCTAGCGTCGCACTGGAACCTGTCAGGGCTGCACTGTAACCAGCTGATGGTCCCATCACACGGACAAGAACGCAGCCTATACGGACTTGGTGGATGACGTGCCCAAGCAGTGTAGCAGTTGAGGCTGAATGTGAAAACGGGTGAATACTTGCTGGGGAGGTAATACAAATCCATGGTTTACATGCAATGTTTCCGTACTGTGCTCAAGGTACTACAGACTCGGGAAGCAGCAGAAGCAATGAGAGAGAACATGGAAGACATACGGGGTCCGTGGCCGCCGATGGGATTACCAACTCAAAAGACTCAAGTTTCGTCATATGATATGTTTTATTGGGTACCTAGTATTGACCCAACATGAAATTCGGGTTGTATAGCGTTGAACGTGTCTTCATATTGCTTGCGCATGGCCCAGTCATCTGACATTCACATAAGGCCGCTGCCCCCACCCAGCTTTTATTTCGCTCCCTCACCAAACAAGACCTCAACAGGGTCATATGTATATTCCAAGTCGCCATGCCAGTAATTGGTGGACTCCGGCTTGGAGATGGCCCACGCTTCGTCCAGCGCCTTCACAACCTCCTCGGGTAGCGGGCCCTTCTCAACGTTGTCCAGGTTGTTCTCCAACTGCTCGATGCTAGAGACACCAATGATGATGCCGTCGTTTCCGTCCTTGACCTTGAGACCGGAGTGGTGAACAGTCCAACGCATCGCAATCTCAACCAGCGTCAGTCCTGCCTTTTCAGCGGCTTCCTCGACAAGCTTCAACGACTCAAAGGTGCTGTCGCGGAAGTATCTGCTGCGGTAGAGGCTTGCCATGGCCGTGTTGCCAGAGTATCGTCCGGTTTCCGGGAGGATATCCTTGGACTTGATCTTTCCTGAGAACAGGCCGCCTGCAAGGGGGTTGTAGACGACAATATCGAGGCCGTAGCGGCGGCATGCAACAAACAGCTCCGCCTCAATGTTTCGAGTGATGGCATTGTACATGCCCTGGTAGATGGTGGGACGGACCCAGCCGTTGTATTTGCACGTCATGACGACCTCGGCTACCTCAAAGGCTGTAAAGTTGCTGATACCCAGCTTGTTGAATTTTCCGGCCTTGTGGAGACGGTCAACAGCCTCGAGGGTTTCAGCAAAGGGGACTCCACGGTCAGGCCTGTGAAGATACAGAATCTGCGTCGCGACGGTTAACAAGATTATTCTACGCTGAGTGTCTCCTTTCAGCTTAATCATATCATGGACTCACATCGACCGAGTCGGTTTCTAGCTCCTTCAGGCTCTTCTCGACGGACTCGATGACCTTTTCGGCTGTGTTCTCGCCAAGCTGCCGAGGGTACTTGACCTTGGTCGCCAAGGTGAGGCCTCTCTTTTTCCAGTTGGCCTGGCGTGTGAAGTCTTCTTGGGTACCACCAACGTAGACTCGCGCTGTGTCGACCTCATTATAGCCCCGAGCCTGCAGGACGTCAAGAGCCTTGTTGAAAGTGTCCACATCGGTGATTCTGGCGCCGTCATTCTCGTTGGGGCCAAACGTCATGAGACCGAGGATAACTCGGGGCTTGGGAGCTTGAGCAATGAGAGGCATCTGGGCTTTTTACTGGATTAACTTGTTGGTTGTTGTTGGCCAGCCTGAGATGAGGGGAGGGCATCTACCACGATATATAGGCGAGAGGGGTCCCGGATCCAAGTACGCAGATACGGCGTATTAGATCCGGGGGTGAACTAGAACTGGGTCCCGACTCCGACTTCATCGACTCAAATATCGCAATCAAGACCTAGCAGTTGGTCTATCCCACTTTGGCACAGTTACACACATGCTATCCCTGGAAAGTGGACAGCTCACAGACGTCATTGCTCGCAACCATCGATACGGAAAAAGGGTATGGTGGCAGCTGTGTAAGCCAGCTCACAGAACCCCCCTCACCGATCCCACAAAGTCCGATCAAACGACTCGCGACATCTCCGAAATCGCATACTTGGACTTTCAAACTTGAAAAGCCAATAAAGTCTCAGCGCCGCGCTAAGTCCGCACACTACGATCGCAGATAACGTGCTGACAAACACACGCAGCTGGCGGCAACAACATCCGCACGAATATACTAAGCTACAGGAGGAAACAATAGCCGCGGATGGTTCAAGCACAGCATTCTACGCGGCTAGACTATCCTGTCCTTCATACCTATTGAGAGTTTCTCGCAAAACATTTCGGCATGGCAGTCGTCTCCAGAGGGCCGGACTTAGGACATTGACGAGATGTTACTTGGAAATGATGAATCAGAAATATAGCCAAATGAGGAACAAGGCCACGTAGGGTAACAACTGAAACTTCCGTTCAAAAGCGGGATATGCAATCAAAGGCGGGAAATGGAAATACTCATGTGTTGAGTCCATGGAAATAGTACCGGTTACTGCCGGGTTCTTAGGATGGAAGAGTTCGCGATTGGTGATGACTGATATGCTTGCCTATTTGGTACTTCCTCGCATCCTGCATGGTCACATACGAAAGCTCCAGGTATACATGCAGATCCGTACTTGAAGTACGGGGCTCAAATAAATCCAGTTGAACGTGTGCATGGCTAAATGAGTCAAGTTCAACGAGCTTCTGAACTCTTCAGGGTGGGGGATTCCAGGAACCAAATCAATGGCTGTAAAACAGAGTGCTGATAACGGATAACGAACGCCGCCGGAGAAACCACGGCAAAATACCTGCGCAACCTGCGTCCTGCAAATGCCTGTTAACAACTCGATGGAGTTTGTAGCTTCAATAGACGTGGTGGAATCGGCTGCCTTTGCGCAATCTGTGCAATCCGTCTGTCTCAAACATGATCCAGTGAGCATCTGAAAGCCTTCCATGCGCCAATTGACGTCTGACAGTGCCCAGGCGCATCAAAACATAGAGATATTCACACCATGAGGGCAAACCTGGCCCGTCATGGCAGGCGACTCCTTGTCTGCCAGGCGAGGACGGCGCCATCCTGCGCCGTATATGCGACTCCAGCTCGTCGACGTCCGATTGCTCCGAGGCCAGTATCCTATGCCAATCTAGAGCGCACGTTTTTCAGCGGGCTATTCCAGAAGCCTCCGCGGGAGGTCAGGCCGCCCGAGTACGAGCCGGGATGGCTGCAAATCATGGTCTGGAGGAGTCGCATGCTGGACAACGTCAGGCCACCGCCGCGGAAGGAGTTGATCGAGTCTTGGAAGAAGTTTATGCAGTCGAAACTGGCCACCCGCATGCCTCTGAACAGCACACAGGCACTGCAGTGTCGCCGGTTGCTGGAGTATCTGGCAGATGTGCCAACCAAGCAGGATGTCAGAACGCTTACTCTTGCCGACCTAACGATGGCGAGGCAAATGCTGCTTCAAGAGGATTTAATCGAACGAACACAGCATCATTTAGATTTCGCCAAAGCATTACACTCGATATGGCTATCGGGGGACTATCCCAAGACTCCTAATGCCGTAGAATTACAATGGGTCTACCTCGTCAAGGCCATGTGTCTATATGGTGGATCTCGCGAGGCTTTGCAGTTGTTATACGAGAAATGGGAACAGCCAGAATATGCGGTTTACCTGAACCAAGAGAACCAAGAAGTCCACCTAGTCGAAACCGTTGCTCAGGGTCTTGCAAGAGAGGGATGTGAAGCCGAGTTGGTGGGGTTGGTCGAGTATGCCGAGAATCACAAAGTGCCATATGATGTGAAGATCCAAGCCGTCATGGTAGAATTCTTTGCCGAGCGAGATCGTGTCGCCGAGACCAAGCACTGGTTCAGCAAGCCTCTATCGGGAGGCATACCGCGAGCGCCAACGTATCGCACGGTGGCGGCTTTTGCCATGCGCAACAACCTTCAAGAATGGGCTACTTGTCTGTTCCGCGAACTTGGAGAATCGCAGCCAAGGAGGAACCACTGGAATGTGCTACTTGAGGGAATACTCATTACTGGAAAGAGTCTTGCCGAGGTAGACACTGTAATGTCACACATGGTTGACCGCAAAGGAGAGGTATCACCAGATACTAGCACAATCAACAGTCTTCTCAGAGTTGCCTCTGCGCAGCGAGACGAGGCACTAGGCGATGACATTCTCGCGCTCGCCGCAAAGAGAGGGCTGGCTCCGAATGGAGAAACTCATTTAATCTTGCTCGGCTTACGACTCGGAACTAACAATTTGGTGGAGGCACGAGAGGCGTACAATCAAGTTAGGCATATGCAGCCTTGGACGAACGAGTCAAAGCCGCATCTCTTTGCCGAATTTCGCAAGATGGTCAACGAGTACCTGGTCGCGCTGACAGCCCAGAAACTGCCGGATTTCAAGCTGATTTCATCCATGCTGGAGGCCGTTGAAGAAGACCAGATGCGGCTCGAGCCAGCCACAGTTGCAGCTCTCTGCTTGAGATTTTTAGAGAATGACCAGCATTTCGATGTCATGGATATCCTCTCAATTCACTCCTTCTTGTACAGCGAATCGGAGCGAGAGGTTATCCAAAACGCATTTGTCGCCTTCTGCCTCGAGTCCAGCACGAGCACGAACCGAGCATGGGGGGCGTATCAGCTACTCCATCAATTCTTCCAGGACACCAGCTTCGAACGGCGCGTGGAACTGATGAATGCATTTTTCCAAAGGAGACGCCCTGACATGGCTTCACATGTCTTTGGACACATGCGCGCACACCGAAATAAGTCATACCATCCCACAATGGACACCTACATCACTTGTCTAGAGGGAATTGCCCGATATCCCGACCACGACGGGCTGGAAATGGTGCACAACATGTTGAAGATGGACACCACGCTACAGCCATCGACGAGATTATACACAGCTTTGATGCTGGCATACGCCGGCTGCGGCCAGCCTTTGATAGCGCTAGACTACTGGGGCCAGATCACTCAATCGAGGGAAGGGCCCTCATATGCAACGTTGGAGGCAATGTTTTGGACACTGGAGAAGAAGACGGGCGGGCATAAGCAAGCCCGCGAGGTTTGGGAGAGGATGGAGAGGATGGATTTGGAAATACCGCAGAGCGTCTACAACGCCTACGTCGGCGCAATAGCCGGCAGTGGCAACGAGAAGGAGGTTCGAGGACTGATAATGAAGATGGCATCTGTCGTGGGGTCAGAGCCAAATGCCATGACGTGAGTACAAGCCCTCAATCAACTTGATATTTTCCAGTTGTCGCAGTTGCTAATATATCCCTGTAGCCTTGGTATTGCATACAATGCTCTGCCCGGACAGCCTCTTCAGCAAGGGTTCCAGGAATGGGCCAAGGGGCGATATCCCGATGTTTGGGCGGAACTGATCAAGGTGGGACGGCGCATGGACGAGTACTCGCTGTGCCAATTCAAAATAGAACGGGTCATGAAGGCCTAGAGGGAGTGTATAACAATGGAGAAATATGATCATGACATGTATCTATACATAACGGGGGGTAGCATCTATTGTACACATAGTCGGCAAAGAAAAAAAAACGAGCAAATATAGTATTCATAAGGAGCCACACCCATAGATGGCGACTCACACAACATCCAATCAGGCCCCAATGCTTTTCGTTCTCAGTTTCTCTCTCTCTCTCTTATCTTCTCTCAGGGAAAAAGTGTTCCCTAATCATCTCGGGGTGAGCGTGAATAGTCGGGTACAAGCCCATGCCCTGCACTCTGCGAATCATCTTGGCAATCTTGCGCTGGTTAACGGGCCGAAGGCTCGTGCCAGAAGAGTGCGTGATCTGGCCAGACGTAGAAGAGAATTCCTGGATCAAAGAAAAGTTCTACAACGCCCCCAAGGTTAGCCAATTGCCCCCTCCTCTCTTTCAGAGACCAAAGAAGAAAGAAGAAAACATGCCTTGTACATGTCCAACGGTCGAATTCCCAGCGCATCAATCACATCTCCGCCACGAGGCGACCTCTTCCTCCACTTCTGCATCTCCACGGGGCTCATATCATGCGGCGAGTAGACATCTCCCGCATCCCACCTCCGCGGCATCTGCCTCAAGTAATCATTCGAGTTCTTCTGGTTCCGCAGCAGCTCAATGTTCGCCTGCTTGTTCCTCTGGGTAATCTGTCCGTCGCGCTTGAACCGCGTCATCAAGTTCGCAGCGACGTCGCCGGGATTGTTCGCCGCCGTGCGCGGGGGCTGGCCGGGGGATCGCGAAGGGCCGGGGTTGTTGTTGATGGAGAGGAGGCTGCTGCTGGAGGAGGGGCGGTGGAGGAGAGGATCGCGGGGAGCGCATTTTGAGGCTGAAGTTGAGAATGCGCGGGCTGAGAGGCCGCGGACGGCGCAGGAGGGCGGGAAGGGCGGCATGACGGGCGGATTGGGATACTTTGCAGAGGAATTGGTTGGCGATGAATCCCGCAGCTTCTTTTGCTGGTGATGCGAAATCATTTGGTGTTGTGCAAAATGTGGAGTGTGGCGGGACGGAAACTGTTCCGCGTTAGCTGGTGTGTGCCCCGCTTTGGAAGTTCCGCCTTTTTTTCTCTTCCAATTTTCCGAGTCTCAAAAAAATATCGAGATGAGCATTTTGATCCGATTCTTTCAACAAAACCCAAACTACGATACCCCGTCATTAATTGCGCCAAATCCATTGACGGATCTTTTTCCATTTTCTCAATTAGACGATTAACCTTGGGAAACACCTGCAATAGCCACTGCGAAACGCCGATTGAGGAATCCTCCAAGATGGTCCGCAAGCTCAAGTATCATGAGCAGAAGCTCCTGCGCAAGACAGACTTCTTCACATACAAGCAAGACGACAACCACCGCGACAAGCTCGTCCGCAGACGCTACATGATCCAGAAGCCCGAAGACTACCACAAGTACAACAGAATGTGCGGCGTAAGTTGGGGGGGGGGGGGGGGGGGGGGGGGGGGGGGGGGGGGGGGGGGGGGGGGGGGGGGGGGGGGGGGGGGG